>NC_058135.1:155350511-155387664 GCF_016433145.1 Gracilinanus agilis
AGAGGAATATTTAGATCTCCCACTAGTATGGTTTTACTATCTATTTCCTTCTTGAGCTCTGCCAGTTTCTCCTTTATGAATTTGGGTGCTATGCCACTTGGTGCATACATATTGAGGAGTGTTATTTCCTCATTGTTTATACTGCCTTTAATCAGGATGTAATGACCTTCTCTGTCTTTTTTAATCATATCTATTTTTACTTTGGCTTAGTCAGAAATCATAATAGCCACTCCCGCCTTCTTTTTCTCATTTGACGCCCAAAAGATTTTGCTCAAGCCCTGAACCTTAAACTTGTGTATGTCCACCCGCCTCATATGTGTTTCTTGTAGACAACATATGGTGGGATTTTGGTTTCTAATCCACTCTGCTATTTACTTCTGTTTTATGAGCGAGTTCATCCCATTCACATTCAGAGTTATAATCATCAGTTGTGCATTTGCTGACATTTTCGAATCCTCCCCTATTCCTACCCCCTTTTTCATTATAATTTTTCCTTTTAAACCAGTGGTTTGCTATTGAGGCGCTATCCCTTATCCCCTCCCTTGATTAACTTTCCTTTCTACCCTCTCCCTTATTTTTCCCCCTCTTTTTGTTTTTAAAGGCCTTATGAGTTCCCTCCCCCTTCTCCCCTCCCTTTTTTTGTCCTCCCCACTCCCCTGCTCCCCTTGGTTTATCCCTTCTAACTTTCTCAGAAGGGTTAGATAAGAGTTTTATGTCCCAATGGATGGTATAGCTACTCTTCCCTCTTCGGGTTGATTACACTGAGAGTAAGGTTTGATTATTACCTCTTAATGCTCTCTTCCTCTCCTTCTTATAATAGTATTTGTCCCCTCTCCCTCCCATGCCCTCTTTGTGTGTAATAGAATATCCTATTTTCTTATTCACTCAAGTTTCTCTTGGTGTCCCCTGCTATTCACCCCCTCTTTCCCATCCCCCATGCCATCTTAGATTATTTAGTGTTCCACCCTCACCCTGTGAATTATTCTTCTTATTACTATAATAGTGAATATTATAATAGTGAATAGAGTTCACTACAGAGAATTATACATAACATTTCTCTACATAGAAATACAGATAATTAGATCTCACTGAGGCCCTTAAAAAGGCAAATTTAAAAATTATAAGCTTTCTTTCTTTCCCCTCTGTATCTTATTTACCTTTTCATGTTTCTCTCGATTTTTGTGGTTGGATATCAAAGTTTCCATTTAGCCCTGGTCTTTTTTGTGCAAATATCTGGAATTCTTCAATTTTGTTGAATGCCCATACTTTCCCCTGGAAATATATAGTCAATTTTGATGGGTAGTTGATCCGTGGTTGCAGGCCCAGTTCTCTTGCCTTTCTGAATATCGTATTCCAAGCTTTGCGATCTTTTAGCGTGGAGGCTGCCAGATCCTGTGTGATCCTGATTGGTGCTCCTTGATATTTGAATTGTTTCTTTCTGGCTTCTTGTAAGTATGGAGTCCAGGTTTCTATTAATTTCTGGTTTTTCTGGAAGACCAATTATTCTCAAATTGTCTCTTCTAGACCGGTTTTCTTGGTCTGTCACTCTCTCATTGAGATATTTCATGTTTCCTTCTATTTTTTCAGTCTTTTGACTTTGTTTTATTTGTTCTTGTTGTCTTGAGAGATCATTAGCTTCCAATTGCTCAATTCTAGCCTTTAGGGATTGGTTTTCGGCTATAATCTTTCGGTTTTCAGCTATAACCTTCTGGTTTTCAGCCATAATCTTATGGTATTCCTTTTCAATCTGGTCATTTCTGGTGTTCAATTTGCTTATCAGTTCATTTGGTTTCTGAGCCTCACTTTCCAATTGCAAGATTCTGCCTTTTAAACAGTTATTTTCTTGCCAGATCTCTTCCATTTTCCTCAAAATCTCAGTTTTGAACTCTTCCATAGCTTGTGAGGAGTTTTCCTTATTTGAGGAGGGTCCGGATGCTGGTTTGTTCTCCTCCTCTGTTTGCTCAGTTGTCTGGATTTTCTCTGTGTAAAAGTTGTCGAGTGTTAAAGACTTCTTTTTCTTGTTAATCTTTCTCTTCTGAGCTTCCTGAGACTGGGTAGCCATCATTAGCCCAGCAGCTTCTCAGGTTTATCCTCACTCTCAGGGTCTGTCCACGGTCTATTGGCTCCTGAGGTCTGTCTGTTTTTTCCCAAGGTCAAGCCCCCTGGTGGACCCCCTTGCTTGATCCTCTGCTGGAGGTTTCTTTACAAGTCTCAGGGCGCTGCTTCCACAGTCGTATGCCCATCTGCACTGGTTCCCCACTCAGGGTTTCAGAGCTTTAGTTTGTGGCTGTGTCTGCCTCCACCCACGCCTCCACCCGTGCCTGCGCTCTGAGCCTGCATTCTGTGCCCTGCATCCATTCTTGGCGTCCTGCTCCCGCGCTCAAATTTTGTGTGCGTTTGTTAGCTTTTGGGGGTCCTAAATCTTGCTGCTCTCAGGAACAGGCCCTGGAGATGCCAATGATTCGATGGGTGCCCCAAACTTGCTCTATTTCTTTTTAGCTGGCTTCGGCACTATAGGTGTTGTATGTGGAGGGGGTAGGGGTGGATTGGTTGCTCAGCCCGCAATTTAGTGAGAGCTGTTTCACCCCTTTATAGCATGGAGATGCCTCAATTTCACATACCTTCCACGCTGTTCCCTGTTGTGGGGTTCCTCTGTTCGTCTGGACTTGTTTTTATGTCCCCTTGAGGAGTTTTGTGTGTTTTGGTCAGGAGAGGTTAAGAGCTGCTTCTTACTCTGCCGCCATCTTAACCCGGAACTTCGATACCTTTTATTTTTAAATCATATATCCATTTTGACTTTACCTTCATATATGGTGTGAAGTGTTGGCCTATGCCAAATTTCTGCCACACTATTTTCCAGTTTTCCTAGCAGTTTTTGTCAAATAGTGAATTCTTCCCATAAAACCTTAGATCTTTCAGTTTATTGACTACTAGGAGACAATAATCATTAACTACTGTGTTGATTGCCTAACCTATTTCATTGATACACTACTTTATTTCTTAGCTAGTAGAAGATTGTTTTGATGGTTATTGCTTTATGAAATAGTCTGAGATGTGGTACAACTAGGCCTCTTTCATATTTTTTCATGAATTCCCTTAATATTCTTGACTTTTTGTTCTTTCAGATGAATTTTTTATTTTTTTCTAATTCTAGGAAATTAACTTTGGTTTGTTTGATTGGTATGATGCTAAATGGCTAAATTAATTTAGGCAGGATTATCATTGTTATTATATTGGTTCAGCTTATCCATAAGCAATTAATATTTTTCTAATTGTTTTGGTTGGACTTTATTTGTGTGAATTGTTTTGTAATTGTGTTCCTAGAGTTGCTGGGTTCATAGGGTTATTTTGATATAACTATCCCTAGATATTTTAGATTGTAAACAGTTATTTTAAATAGAATTTCCTTTTTTAGCCCCTGCTATCGAACTGTGGTTTATTTTGTGTCCTGCAACTTTGGTAAAGTTGTTCATTGTTTCTATTAGGTTTTGGTTGGTTCTTTTCATAAACCATCATATTATCTTCAAAAAGTGATAACTTTGTTTCCTCATTGCCTATTCTAATTCCTTCCATTTGTTTTGCCTATTCTTCTTGATATAGCTAGTATTTATATGTTAAATAATAGTAGTGATAAAGGATATCCTGGCTTCATCCTTGATCTTATTGGGAAAGCATCTAGTTTAACCCCATTGCAGATAATGCCTTCTGATGGTTTTAGATAGAATCAATTTATCACTTTAAGAAATTCTCTTTTATTCAAATATTTTCTGATGCTTTTATAAGGAATGAGTGTTATATTTTGACAAAAGTTTTTTCTGCCTATGTTGAGATAATTATATGGTTTTGTTATTGAAATGGTCAGTCATGCTGATAGCTTTCCTAATATTGAACCATTCTTCTATTCATGTTTTAAAGTCCACCTGGTCATGGTGTATATCAGTGATTCCCAAAGTGGGTGCTACCATTCCCATGTGGGTGCTGCAGTGATCCAGGGGGAGCGGTGATGACCACAGGTGCATTTATCTTTCCTATTAATTGTTATTAAAAATTTTTTAAATTAATTTCCAGGAGGCAAAGTAACATTTTTTCTGGAAAGGGGGCGGTAGGCCAAAAAAGTTTGGGAACCACTGGTATATATGATCCTTGTGATATATTACTATAATCTCTTTGCTAGTGTTTTATTTAAATTTTTTTGCTTCAATATTCTTGGGAAAATATAATTTTCTTTCTCTATTTTAGCTCTTCCTAGTTTAGATACCAGCATAGCATTTGTGTTATAAAAGGAATTTAATAGAAATTCTTTTTTCCCTAATTTTTTTCAAATAGTTTATAAAGTATTAGAGCTATTGTTCTTCAAATGTTTGCTAAAGCTCACTTTTGAATCCATCTGACTCTGGGACCTTTTGCTTATTGGAATTGTTTGATGGTTTATCCAATTTGTTTTTCAGTGATAGCGTTAAGTATTCTTTTTATTCTCTTGTTAATCTGGACAATTCATACTTAATAATTTTCATATATTTCATTTTGATTGTTATATTTATTGACATGAAGTTGAACATTACTCTTAATAATTACTTTAATTTCTTCTTCATTAGTTGTGATTTCACATTTTTTCATTTTTGAATAAAGTAATATAAATTTCTTCCTTTTTTATCAAATTAATCAGTGGTTTACCAGTTTTATTTATTTTTTCCCATAAAATAATCTCAACTAATTTATTACTTTAATGGTTTTCTTATTTTCAATTTTATTAATCTTGCCTTTGATTTTCAGGATTTCCAATTTGGTATATTTTTAATTGGCCCCTTTCCTAGTTTTTTTTTTAGTTGCATGTCTAATTCATTGATCTACTCTTTTTATATTTTATTGATGTAAGGATTTAGATATAAATTCTGCCCCTAAGTACAGCTCTAGCTGCATTCCATACATTTTAATATGTTGTCTCCTCATTGTTACTGTCTTTAATAAAATTATTGTTTCTCTGATTTGTTCTTTGACCCACTCATTCTTGAAGATAAGCTTATTTAGTTTCCAATTACTTTTTAGTCTTTCTTCTGTCCTTTGTTGAATGCAATTTTTATTACAGTATGATCTAAAAAAGGATACATTTAATATTTATGCTTTTCTACATTTGGTCATAAGATTTTTATGCTTTATCATAGGGTCAGTTTTTATGATGTCATGTACTGCTGAGAAAAAGTTATATTCCTTTCTTTTCCCAGTCAGTTTTCTTCAGAGTTCTATCATATCAAACTTTTCTAAAGTTCGATTTACCTCTTAAATTGTTTAGCATTTATTTTGGGGTGGATTTAGCTACTTTTGAGAAGGGATTTTTAAGGTATCCTATTAGTAAATCTTTATTATCTATTTTCTCCTACAACTCATATTTTCTCCTTTTGGAATTTGGATGCTATTCATTTGATGCATATGTGTTTAATATTGATATTGTTTCATTGTCTATTGTTTTTTTATTAAGATGTAATTTCCTTTCTTTTCTCATTTAATTGCCTCAGTTTTTACTTTTGTTCTGAGATCATAATTGCTTACCCTGCTTTAAATGTATTTCTTATTGAGTGTATACAGTGAGCTTCTCATTTTTAATCTACTTGGTTTTTCCTTTCCCATTTTATGGGTAGGTTCATTCCATCCATATTCACAGTCATTATTATTAATTGTATGTTTCTCTGTCTCTTATTTTCTTCCAGTTTACTTTCTCTCTCTCTTGTCTCATTCTCTCTTTTTAGTTTCTCTGTTCACAGATTGTTTTGCTTCTAACCACTGCCATCCCCAATTTGTCTTCCTTTTTCTCATTCTCTCCCCTTCTTTAATTCCCCCATCCCACCTACTTCCATATAGGGTTAGGTGGGTTTCTGTAGTTGACTGAATATAGGTGCTATTCCCAGTTTGTGCTAATTGTGATGATTGTAAGTTCAAACATTACCTTCCACTACTCACCATCTTTTCCTTTATTGTATTGACCTAAATTTAGGCACCTCTACACATGAGACAATTTCCCTTCATCAATATCTTTATCTCTTCTCTCTCTGTTTTCCTCTTTCCTGTCCCATGATTATATTTTTTGATATCAACCCATGTTATTCAGCTTACTCACTTCCTTCTTTCTATGTATGCTCTTTAACCCTGACATAATGAAAGTTTTTAAGTAATTTAATGTATCACAAGTATCATCATCTTAAGTTCAAGGATCACATTGCTAGGTATGAATATGCTCAATTCAACCTTATTGAAACCTTTAAGTTTTTACTTTTCTGTTTACCTTTTTATGCTTCTCTTGAGTGTCATATTTGCACATCAAATTTTCTTTTTACCTCTTTTGTTGTTATTTGTTCATCTTTCAGGAATGAAATGCCTGGAAGTATTTTTTGCCCATGGAGAATGATGGTTAGTTTCACTCCCAGAATGCATTTCTAACATATAATCTTTGAAAAGTCAAGGAGTTCAGAATTTCCAATAACTTATACCTTATACAATAATATCAATTTTGATCTTTGCTGAAAATATGTATACAATATATAACTATCTCAGATGGCACTACAGGCAGACACAAAGAACACCTAACTCACTAGGATTAAAAGTTCAGACCCTTCTAATAATATTACATTGCATAATAAATATACACTTATCTATATACCTAAATATTTGATAGTATTAATTGAATAGTATAATGGTAAGGGCTGTACAGCCACTCATATGCCCTATATACTACTATTGATATTGTCTAAAATGAGTATTTTTACTAGTTATATATTCTTTCTCTACTAGAGGAGTAGATTCATAACATGTCTATCTTTTTCATAGCTCTGGACCTAAAGAGAGAAACTTCTGGGAAAAGTTTGCAATGCTATATCTATATCTATTTCTTCTCCTGGCTGTTCTCAGTCCCCTCAATTGTTTCCTCCCAACTGTATAATAAGCTCAACATTCTTGACAATTGCTGATTGCCACACTTTATAAAGACAAAGTAAACATTTAAAACTAATAAAGACAAAAAAGAATTTCTTACAGGTACCAAGAGACAAATGCTTCAAACTGTCAATAAAAAAATTCATAGGGGTACAGAATTCTCACCTCAGGGTCTATAGTGTCAGAAATAAAAAATTAACAATACTCCTTCTATAGTAATATAAACAAACATCCTCAATCCCAGAGCCCTGGACTCTTTCTTTAAGATACTTCTAACTGAACTGTTCTTCTAGGTTCATGTTTGTTTGTTTTTCAAGCTTTTTGTTTGTTTGTTTGTTTGTTTTGCTGTGTGTCTTCTATTTAACCCATGAGAAGATGAGTTCCTCTTTGGATCTCCTGGACCCAATGAACTGAGTTTTGAAAGTCATCTAGAGGTATGGCTTATCACTCCTATCCTATTGTTTTGTTTCCTTTCTGATCCATTCAAGGAACCAATTTGCACTCAATAAAGAGATCACTAGACTTGTAGTTTAACTACCTCAGTGTCTCCTTTATTTATTTATTGTTTTGTTTTAGGTTTTTTGTTGCTTATTTTTAGGTCTTGGGCTCCAAAGGATGACATACTTATAAATATTACATATAGATATGCATAGACCACTGAACCTATTATTCAAACATGAACACAAGTAAAGGCTTTATGTATTCATCTGTTTGGGGAGAGAGAATCTCCAATGTATATTTAAGCTTGCATAGAATCTCTTGGTAAAATGTTAAAATAGATTAGTAAGAAAATCCAAATGCTTGAAATGTTTGGCTAAAAAAATCTAGTAAAGCTTTGTGTCTAATCAAAGAGATCATTTTCATGGGTATATTTAAACAGGAATGCCATTAAAAGAATGTTTTCTTTTACTGTTAAAAAGTAGATCTTAGGGAGAAAAAACTTGATCTTAACAAAATGATATGGTGGAAATCAGGCAGGATTAGTTACTTGAACCAACTATGATACAACTCTCAGGAGACTGCAGGGAGCTTCTTGAAAAAAAAAAATAGGGTATGAAATGAGGACACAGATAAAGAGTTGTATAACTCTTTTAGCTCTTTAAAGCTCTTTAGCAATTCAACCATGCCCTTTGGTGGATCTTTCAAAAGCCATGAATAAACAAAGAAGTAGAGAAATTTAAGAGAGCCCAAACAACAAAAAAACTGGGCTTGAATGAACAAAGCTTTTGTGGGAAATCCTTGAATCTGTTTGGCTGACCTTTTGAAACTTATTTCATATTCTCTCCTTTACTCCTTGTATATTCTAGGCTAACTGATTTATTAGAGATTAGCTGAAATTTAGCATTTCATCTCTTGCATAGCCAACAAGCCTTTGTTCAGGTCGTCCAGCTTCCTTAGGATTCATTCCCTCCTTACTTCCAATTGTTAGTATGCAGAATTTTTTTTGAGCTTCATCTCAGTGTCATTTTTTTAAAGGAAGTTTTTCATTATCAGCCTCATTTTAAGTATTCTATCATTCCTTCATTATATATTTACTTATCTGTATAAATGAGGCAGTTAAGGTGGTACAATGGATAGAATGCCAAGCTTGGAATCAGAAATAGCTGAAAGTTCAAATCCAACATCAGACATTTAATGACATATAGGATAACAGGATAATTTTAGGTTAAATACATAGAAGTCTTTTTAGACTGCTAAGATTTGAAATTATTATCTTTAATTAATAGAGGCTTAAATTATCTTTCAAATGTATATTATAAGTAATCTTGGCTCACATTTTTTAATATTTCATAATTACAAAACACCATCATATGCATCTTCATTTTGGGTCATCATGTAAGTTATGATAACTTAGCTTAGCTAAGTTTCTGATGCTTGGTTAGGTGTCAGAACTTGAAAGTCAGAGTCTTTTGCCAATGAGTCAGTCTGAAATAATAATTTGATTATAATATAAGATTATAGTTGAAAAGTACCAAGGGGGAAAAATTAGTAATATTCACTAATCCCAAGCCTTTCCCCTAGTAATCATTTTGTTAATAGTAGTGGAATAAGATAAAAGTGCAAAAATAAAAAAAGAAAAAAGAAAAGATCAAACTATTAGCATTAAACTGTTTAGCAATCAAAAATCCAAGATCAACTCTCTAACTTGATCCAAGTCAAACTTACTAACCACAGAAGATGCTCTCATTCTTCTGTCTACATGGCTTTGTTCTTTGTAGTTGCCATGCCTGTGCAATGACCTGCCACTCCTGCTGAAGATGTAGGGATCCTTTAAAGGCTCAACTTAAAAGAATGTTTATATATATATATACTCACTCACTCACTTCTAGGCAGCCTTCCTCAGTGTACTCTTTACCCTTGTCAGTAATAATGATCTTTCTTTTTTGTTTCAAATTTTGTTTCAAAAATGTTGCAACAATTTTCAATGATAATTTTTGATATTTTGTGGTCCATGTTTTCTCCTTCTATCCAAACCCTCCTCCTTCCCCAAGGAGGCAAGTAATATGATATAGGCAGTACTTTTGTTATTATACTATACATATTTCCATTTTTATCATGTTGAAAAAGAAGACACATATCACATAGTAGAGAAAAATTCATGGAAAAAATAAAGTGAAGAGTGCCATGCTTCAATCTGCATTCAGATTTAGTGGAGAGTCTTTTTTTAATCAAGATTCCTTCCTTTGACTTATCCTGGACGCCTCCATTGTTGAAAACAGTTGTCATTCAGAGTTGATTATTGTATATTATTGTTGTTACTGGGTATAATGTTCTCCTAATTCTGCTCACTTCACTTTGTATTAATTAAGTCTCCCCAGGTTTTTTTTGTGATCTCTTGTTCATCATATCCTATGACACATAATATTCCATTATAATCATATACCACAACTTGCATGGCCATTCCCCAAGTGATGGACATCCTTTCAATTTCTAATTCTTTGCCACCACAAAAAGAGTTGCTATAAATATTTTTGTATATGCAGAGCCTTTTCCTCTATCTCTTTGGGACAGGGATCTCATAGAGGTATTGCTGGATCAAAGGGTATGCACAGTGTGATGACCCTTTGGGTATGGTTCCAAATTGCTCTCCAGAATGGTTGTTTCAATTCATAGCTCCCCCAATAGTGTATCAGTGTCCCAACTTTTCCACATCCCTTACAACATTTATCATTTTTCATTTTTTGTCACATTAGCCAGTCTAAAAGGTATGAAGTTGTACCTCAGAGTTGTTTTAATTTGCATTTAGATAATTAATGGTGATTTGGTGTATCTTTTCATATGAGTAAAGATAGTTTTAATTTCTCCATCAAGTAACTATATGTTCATTTCCTTTGGCTATTTGCATTTCCTACATTTTTGAGAAAGGAGGCTTTTGTCAGAGAAGTAATGAAGTTTCCATTCAGACTTTACTTTGTGACTGTCTAATGCATTTTTCACATAATATCATATATTGTCGCAGTAGCAACTGTGGTACTTCCTCTTACATGGTCTCCCAGAAAAGTTACTACAGATTCAAGACTTTTTGTGGGTCATTCATCAAAGCCTTAACTTACCAATATATTTACTTTTTCTGGTGAGCCAGAGGTCACTGCTTATAACAAAAGTTATACCAAATAGCATTGCAAATGAAGGGATAATTAAAATATTCCCATGCATAAATGGGGTATGATCTTTAAAAGGTTACCATACCATTAGCACTGACTAGAAGACATGGAAGGCATACCCGTGATGGGTATGGACAGGCAGGAAATACATGTGATGAGGCATATGACAAGAAAGAACAGATCATGCATGGAAAGAGCAAAAATATGGAGAATATGAGTCATTAGAGCACATATGGTGGGGGCAACTCACACTTTTAACCCTGCAGAGTTCTTGATGTGCTCTAGTAATGTCATCTCATTGCTCTCTTCTGAGCATCCCTACCAGACTTCTAGAAAGCTTTTCTTTTGACAAACTAACAGCTATTTTTTTCCAAAACCAAAGCTGTGAACCACCATACTTAACTAAGAGCAGTGATTAAAAAAAATAAGAAAGAAATAAAAAGAAAAACATAACTAGATGAAGATTAAATCTATTTCTTTTAAGTGAGTCTAGTACTTATTCAGACTATAGTCTTGGACAAAAGGGTTAGATTTTTTTTTCTAGTAACTCCCATTTGATCTTTGATGGGGACTGTAATCCCAAAACAAATTTTGAAAAAGAACAAAACCTAAGCAAGGAAGGAAAGGTTATTGCCTATTACCCTTTGGGTCTACCTTCCTACTTTTATTTTGTGTATCTGCCATCGACAAAGGTTTTGATGTTTGCTCTGTATTCTGACTAGAAGAAATTCTTCTATATGATACATTTTCCTATATACCTATTTGTGTTGGTCTATTAAAAAATAGAACAAACAACCAAAAAAATCTTTATTGTACTGTTTCTTGAGGGGAGAGGGCTTTGTGATTTCGCCTTTTTGTATACTGTAGGCACTTCAAGGACAGTTGGTTGCTTGATTAATTAATAAATATTTCTTAAATGATGGAATGAGTGAGGGAATGAATGAATAAATGCCTTGTGTACTGTGAATTTTCACATAAGCATGTAGTCTCAGATTTGGAAAGAATTTCAGAGATCATCTACTCTGGAGAGACAAATTTTGACAAAAAAAAATTGTTGAATGAGTGAATGACTAAATTAATAAGAGAACTGATTTCAACAATGTGGAAGAAGTAAAAATAGGTAGCATTTACTTTTTTCATTATTGCAATTTAAGGGAATTAAAGAAATGACAATTGGGAGGTACAATACAGACAAAAGGATATAAATAGCTAAAATTGAAGAGATTAAGTAATTTGCTCACTGCAATTTTGCTCTGCCTTTAATCTCTTTGGGTAAATTTCTTAACATATGATACTCAATTATCTTGCATAATGAGAATTTTCTCTCTAATATATGCACAAGTTGTTATAGATAATCATATATGAAAATAATATCTGGACTAATAATTCTGTGAAACTTCTTTGAATATCTCATTAATGTGTTCATTTTATAGGTATGTGCACTCTAATTAGAAATTAAATTAGAGAGATAAAACATTTTTAAATTAAATGATGCATTCTCTTTATAACAAGGAAATCACTTTGCCTTTTAACACTGAGCATTATCAGTTTCTTTCACATGAATCCTGGAATCATCAGTATTTTCATAAATCATTTAATCATCATATGTCCATATGCCAAGTAAACAAATCCTTTCAGACACAATTAAAAAGCAACACCAATTGCCAGCAAGGAGCTATGTTTTTTAAAAAGAATTATCATGATTGGTGTACCACTGTACTGATATAGAAAATGAATATTTGACTCTGTCACTTGATAGCAGAAAGTGAAATAATTATCTAGGAAACACTAAGAGTATAAGTTACACAGAATATGCCAATCTACCAATGATATCATGGATCTAGGTCCTGACTAGGTGACAGTCTTTATTGTGGGCAAATGCAATTGACATACTTATGTATAAACCTCATATGCCTTTTCTCTTCTTGAAAGTTAAACTAAATTATAATCACATTCTTAAAATAATTTGATAGTTAAATTCACTGAAAAGGAATTTATGATGGGTCCATATGGTAACAATCTTCTTTCTATAGTACATTGTAGTAGCATTCAAGTATTTATATTACAAGAAAATTCCATTACAACAAATAAGCACCATTATAGCCCTTTCTACTTCTTGGCTGGGTTTTGAGGGCAAAGAGAGATCAAAAATATGATTGTGAAGACAATAAAAAATCCTTCTAACGACCATTCAATAAACCACATATCTGCACGGAGGATATGGAAATCAAAATGACCCATGTGTATTTGATCATCTTCCCTAGATTCAAATCTCACTTCTGACAGTCATTTGCTATGTGACAATGAGTAATAAGTTAATCAATAAGCATTTATTAGACACATACAATGTACTAGGAGCAATGCCAAATAATAGCAATAAAGAAACAAAAATGAAATAGTTACTGCTATCAAGAAAATTTCATTCTATTTTGAAAAGCAGCACGTACTTAAATTTATGCAGAAAAAATATAAGATTGTTTGAAAAGATGACAGTAGCATTTGGTGGGATCAAAAAAGATTTCACGTGGAAATTGATGATTCAATGTGGAAGATGGGTTGAATTTTGAAAGAAGAGGGATTCATTTGGTAAAGGAAAAAATAGTTTAATTAGTCTGAAGTATGTGGGAAGGAGAGAAAAAATATTGAAGAGGAAAGGTACTAGGGACAGATGTTGAAAAGCTTTAAAAGTCAAAGGGAAAATTATTTCACCTTTTGGTTCTCTTCTAGGAGCAACATCTATCCCATAAAGGGTAGAGCTGGTTTTTTGTTTTTGTTTTTGTTTTTGTTTTTTTGTTTTTTTGTTTTTTTTAATGAGGATTGAAATTTGAACTAGGAAAACTGATGAATATACAAGTTGGAACTTCTTAACTTGATATCTGAAAGACTATTGGGAACTATGCCATTTTGAATTCTTTGAAATGCTTTAGGGAATACCACTGAGGGGCACTTGTAGAGATAGGCTTCAAGTCTCCTCAGAGACCCTAGAGAACTTTCTAGTGCTGAAATTAGCTCTCTTCTGTTTGGAAAGGCAGGAGTTATATAAATGAAATTCAAAAAGCAATGTCTGATGATATTAGATTAGGTTTCACTGAATTGGGTAAAAAATATAAAATAGTAATTGAGAAGGAAGATATTGGAGTTGGGTTGAAGAATTGAGAAAGGCTTCATGAAAGAGGTGGCACAATGAATTTGGAAAGATAGGTAAGTAGAATGTAGATAGGCAGAAAATAATTCTAGGTGGGATCTATAAATTCATTTTTTCAATGATTACAGTATTTGAAAATGTAAACAAATAAGGCACATATTTTGTACATCAGCTTAATTCTAAATTCTATCTTAGTGACAGATATTATAAAAGGTATATATCACTAGCACCTTTAAATTATAGAGATTAAAATGTTCAATAACGAAGGTATTACATTTAATAAATATTTATTAATAATAACTAAAGTAAGAGACCTAGCCATTCAGCCCACTCACCAGAGCAAAAAAGGAAGAGGGAGGAGCTACAGAACTTATAAAACAATTACGTG
The DNA here is from genome assembly GCF_016433145.1 of Gracilinanus agilis. Taxonomy (NCBI): domain Eukaryota; kingdom Metazoa; phylum Chordata; class Mammalia; order Didelphimorphia; family Didelphidae; genus Gracilinanus; species Gracilinanus agilis. The sequence continues at coordinate 155,364,574 of NC_058135.1, forward strand.
ACCATGCAAACATGGAGGTGCAGGAGAGATTAAAGGGAATTTTGGGAAATACTAAAGGACTTATGGGGGAATGAAGTCAAAATCTCCATTTATACACAACATGAATTTCATGGTTCAGAAGACCAGAGTTCAAATCCAGGTTTTGCCACTTATTAACTGTGTAAACTTGAGAAAGTTATTTAAGTCTTATTGGGACTCATTTTCTTCATCTATAAATGAGGGTTTTAGACTAGTTCTAAGTTCTAAAATAATTATAGTTAATTGTGTTATAATTATATTAATTAATTATAGTTCTAAATTTATAATCTCTCTCATATCTAAAAAAACTTCTGAAACATTAAATTGTTAAACTTTTGCAAGGGCCTGGGAGACAATGTCCAAGATGGAATCTCCTAAAAAATACAAATGACACTAAATTCAATTACCTTTAAGTATTGACATAACCTCATGAAGTAAAATGACAAAAACTAAAGATTTTTTAAATAAGATTTAATGTAGGAATTGCAAATTGATTCAAATAATTGGATCTTTATATACCTTTAATGGCCCTCTCTCAACACTAAAGCTATTGAGTCAGAACACAGCAAGTTATAAGTACCTCCCTGGGTCCCATATGACATTCCTCTCACTCCTAATTCTCCAGGTTTCTGCCTAATCCATCTAATGGTCCTGGCAACCAGCTTCTCTCTTAGCTACAGTGGTGTCTTTCATCACTTGTCAGCTAATTATACCTAGCAGGCCCATTACCATGATGTACAGAAAACACAGTGTAACACACAATTATAATTTTTACTTTAAAAAGGCACCAGATGTTTACAGCCTCTGGACCAAGTGTTGTTTGAGGTGTTTAAAAAAAATTTTTTTTTTTATTATTGATTACTTACTGCATTCCAGCACAAGGGCATCTGGAAGCTGAATTGACTTATTTTCTCTTCCTGAATCAAATAGGGACGAGCTTAGTTAGATTTTGTCTGAACCAACAGTGGCAAATAAAAGGGAGAAAATGAGCAAATTACTGGATTTACTGTGACTGCTTAGAGGTAGTGCTTGAATAAGCCATCTTTTTTTTTTTTTTTGTAACCTAACTTGTTGCACTCACTATATTAAAGAAGTATCTAAGGTCAGGTGGCTGGACCTGAGTGGGCTCAAGAGCCCTTTGTCTCACTTTCCTCAAATAAGAAGGAAAAGAAGAAATATCAATTGCCCATAAGATTAAAAACAATCTTTATTAAGCAAAGACATATATATGCACATAGGAACAAATTGATCTGGCACCAAAAATCTCAAAGTTTAGCCAATAAGTGACTATATTTATAATTCTGAGTGAAAAGAGGCAGAAAAGGGCATGATTCATGGAAGAATTTGTGGTGGCATGGGAGTAATGTATTGTAAGGTGCAGGGGGAACAAAAGACATCTCCAGTACATTTTTTAGGGTGCAATAATGTATACTTTCACAGAATAAACAGCCATGCAATAATCAGTTTTCCATACTTGAGAATAGAGTGTGGCGTCGACTAGCAGTAAAGAAAGGTGCCTTATGAAGTTTAAATGCAACAGTGAACAGAACCAGAATAACTCAATCAGAAATTTAGGGTCAGAGATACCAAGTCTGGGACCAGAGAAAGCACAAGGACTTTGGTTATCTCATCTCAGAGAGAGCTGGCTAGTGGGATGAGCCAGTGGCTATCCAGGCTACTATGCCAGGACTGGGGAAAAAAACAAACTGGTTTCCATGGTTACCTCAGCCAGACTATTTTTTTTTAAGATCTTTATTTTATTAATTAATTTGGAACATTTTTTCATGGTTATAGGATTCATGTTCTATCCCTCTCCTCCTCCCACACCCTCCCATAGCCGACATACAATTCCACTGGGTTTTACATGTGTCATTGATCAAGACCTATTTCCATATTATTGATATTTGCACTAGGGTGCTCTTTTAGAGTCTACATCCCCAATCATAATCCATAATCAATGGCTTTCTTTCTCACAAGTTCCTCAGAGCTGTCAGCCAGACTATTTTTAAAGAAAGCTTCTACAGGTTTCTCTGGGTCCTAAAGACAGTCAGTTTCTCCCAATCTCTCTGAGATCCAGGTAAATAGACTTGGTTTTATACACTTTTATCAATCACATAGTAGGGCAACTTGAGCATATCAAGATAATTATCAGGATAACTTATACAAAAGACACAATCTAATCAAAAGACCTATGTTTGGGGAGAGAAATCTAATCTTGTCCCAAGGAAGCGAAGTTCTCCCTTTTGCTGTCACTCAGTGCCAACTATGACCCAACCTTATGCCCTCACAGCTCATCTTGGGAGACAATATCAAGGACCAAGTGAAGTAGGAAGTCCATTAGTGAGGGTGGGATGGGAGCAGAGGTAGAATTTAGTGCTTCTACTCTTTCCAGAAGTCTGTATTCTCCTTAAAAATAGTTCTATTTTCCACCCCAGGAGATTTCTTTTACCCATAATTTTGCCTTCTCTAATTTTTTGGACTTTCTAGAAGGATTTGGGCCCAACAATTAGGGATTAAGGGTTAAGTTGAAAGTTTAGTGAGCATAGAAGCCATCTACCCCAACTATATCATTTTTTAGATGAAGAAACTCAGAGAATTAATGTTTCTTATTGTAAAAGGGAAAAGGAGTTTTTGGTTGAATATATTAATATTTAAAGGTATGGTTGCCAAGGAACTGAATAAATACCAATTCCTAAAATGATTTTAGTAATTTATTTACAAAATATAGGAGAGAGTAGAAGTAGAGAGATGAGAAGAGGGTAGAGTAAGAGATGTAACTTAACAAACTAGATTTGTATTCAAGTCTGAACTTTATTCTGGCAGGGCTCCAGAGGCCCAGTTAGAAAGCCTAAAAGTCAATTAACAAGGGGTTTAGTCATAAGGGCTTCTCCCAATCAAAGGCCCCTCCAGAGGGCAAGTTAGTCAGCTTTCTTCACTCAGCACGTGTAGTTCTAAGGGAAAAATTTAAGAACAGTTTCACCAAGGTCTCAAGGTCCCAGGTCCAGCTCTCCTCCAAGTCTGAGCCATGAACAAGAAGAGCTCCTTCAAATCCAAGATACTAACCAGAAGAAAGCTGAACTCACTGAACTCTCTTTCAAAAGGGCTTCTTTTATGTCATTTCCTTTGCCTTCCTCCTAGTTTATGTGTCCAATCACAACAAATGCTTTTCTTAGGACTGCCCAGGAGGCAGTCAGTAAATTCTGATTCATCACTCACTCTAGCACACATGGGTCACAGACCTCCCAACTTGTGAGTTAAGTGGAGTTGTTTACACTTTTGGTGATTAGATTTGAGAATGGGCAAGATAGATTTAATCTCATTATCACAATCCCCCCAATTGATCATTTGACATAATCATTTTGTACCCTTAAAATCTTCTAACTACAATAATTAGAGATAAGAGGTAAGTAAAGGAGATAGAAAGAGAGCAGAACAAATGTTTTGCTAGACACATTGACAAAAAGCCAATTAGAGGGCAATGCCCTTTGGCATACAAGTTACAATCAAAATAATTGTTCAATCCCCTTAAGTTCAATCAGTTGTATCCCAAAGTTCATTTTGAATCATCTTGATTCAGTGTAGGTTTCTGCAGGCACCTTTTCTGGATCATCTTGATTCAGTGTAGGTTTCTACAGGCATCTTTCTCCAAATAGTTCATTTTCTGGATTCAAAGGGTTAGCAGGCTTCTTTTCCTGAAAATTTTCTCAAACAAAATTTTAAATCTTTGATTTTTCTAAAAATCAAATCCCCCCTGAAGAGGGTATTGACCAACACCCAGATCAGCTCAGAATACATCATTGAGTTATGGGTTGTATGAGTCAATTATCAAAAGAAAAACCAAAAGCATAAAAAGAAAAACAAATAGAGTTCAAACCCGGCCTCAGTCACTTCCCAGCTGTGTGACCCTGGGCAAGTCACTTGACCCCCATTGCCTACCCTTACCACTCTTCCACTTATGAGACAATACACCGAAGTACAAGGGTTAAAAAAAAAAAAAAAAGAAAAAGAAAAGAAAAGAAAAAAAAACAAATAGAAGAAAAATTGAAGTTTGGGAGAAAGAAAAAAATTCAAAATCAGGATCAAAATATCAAAATTCTATATATGTAAAATTTTCTAATTAAACAAGAATAAATTCATAACAGGCCCTTGTTTTAGGGTTCAATTTAATAAATTTCTAACAGGCCCTTTATTAGGGTCCAATTAAAGTAAATTCTCTCTCATAAATCTGTAGGGCAAAATGCAGTAATATTGCACTTACCCTTGGCAGCCAAGACTACAGGAAGTTGCCATACCATAAGAGAGAAAAAGAGGAGTGAATTTGTATGTAAAAGGGAAGTGTCATTCCCTGGTCTGGTTTCACTTCATTCTCAGGGATAGGAGAGCCAGAATAATGGCCAACCTTTGGTACTTGACTGGCAGTTTGGTACAAAGCATCCTATGTCTTAACATATGTAAAGCGTCACAACTTTGAGTCTCACACTAAGTTCAAGTCTTTTAGTAATGGCATTAAATTTCAACAATCCTACTTGGATTGGTATGGTCTTTTTTGACCTTGTGCTCTGTGGCACTATTCAGTTTCTCATCAATCCTAATGGGGCTGGTTGGTCTCCTTGACCTTGTGGCTCTTTTGTTCCCTTCTCCTGGAATCAGACAGAATCATTAATCACAGTTTTATAACATTTATCAATAAATGACAGGTTTCCATAGTCTAAAGCTTTTTGAGCATGAATTAATATTATAGCATATATATATGCACATATATTTAACTTATATCACTGTAGAAAAAAAATTAATATTGATTATATGTACTTTAACTACAAGAAATAAGAAAAGAAAAAATCAAATATTCTATTAAAAAATAAAAGGAAAAGCAATAATAAAAATTTAGAAATTTGATGTGTTCTCCAAAAACAGTGTTCACTTTTCTATGGACTATTATTTCCAATGCATGTGACATTAAAAAAAAAAACAACTATGAACTCATGAATACTTGTCATAAGTTATACAGATATAGCAAATTTTTCAACCTTGGCTGTGATATATTTAACAAAGTTTATTACTGCCATCATGGCAGTAATAAACAAAACAACAACAACAAAAAACAACCATCCATGTACTATTAATGAAAACCTGAGGAGCTCTGGTTGAGACCTCAGACTGCTTCCCTTTGAATTGTCATGTGGGTAAGTTAGGCTGACTCTCTTTCCTTTTCCCTTGGCATTTCTGGAGGCCCTAGCCTCCTCTCATCTTAGAGGAGGCCTTGTGGCTAGAAGCCTTGTTTAATTAACCTCTGTGCCCCTCTGCTGGGGCCTCTGAAGCCCAACCTGGTTTGGGCCTCTGATCCAGGCCAGAGTTTCTCTCTCTCATTTTCCCCACCTTCAACCTTCCTAATTGTAATGAACCACCATAAAAGTCATCCTGACTTGGGTCTTTTATTTTGGAATCAAGTAATCGATTCCTGGCAACCAAACTTAAATATCCAGGCCAACCATAATCTTTCCCCTTTTACATTATCCAAGGTCACTTTGTAGTTAGTGTCAAAGCCATCATTGTCTTTGTAGCTTTTTTCATTTTATCTTTGTTTCCTGTAGCTCCATCCTTTTGCCATTATTGAGGTATAAAATAGAAGTTAGAAGAAATGAACTAAAGATCACTCTAACCAAAGTAGATGTGGGGAAAATCCTTTAAATTCCTCATGTTTTCATTTCCATATGGAATTGTCTCCTCTTCCTCTTTGTACATTCTTCAAGGACTATCTCAAGTTCTTTAACCTCTTCCATGAAATTCCCTACCTGTCACTATTAAATATCAGAATTGATATCATCTTGACTTACAATACTAAGTGTACTAAGTTCTTTGACTTCTAATAAGAATATAGATTCAAAGCTGGAAAGGAAAATAAAGGTCATCTATTCAAACCATATCCTTTTATGGAACATGAAACCAAGATATAGAAAGATTAAGTAATTTAGTCATGGTTACACAGGAAATAAGTAGAACCAGGATTTGAACCCATTTGAGACAATACTTGTGTGACTAGTCACTTAACCACTATTCACATCAGTTCCTTCGACTATAAAACAAAATGAATAATAATTATATCCCCTACCTAATAAAATGATAGTTAAGAAAGTACTTTGTAATCTCAAAGTACTATATACATTTGAGATAGTATTATTATATCGTTCTTTGCTCTATTTGAGTTTTTCCCACTCATTCAATTTAATTAACATTTATTAAATGCCTACTATGTGATAGGTACTATGCTAAGCACTGGGGGCATAAACAAGGAAAAGAAAGACAGTATTACACACAAGGAAGCTAGATGATGTGTTTTGTTTGGGAGGGGGAGATATTGAATGGTATCCAATGTGAAAACATCCTGTTTAGCATAGTTGAAATTAAGCAGAGCTGCAGATGATAAGTGGAATGATCTGGAATCCAAAACCTGCCCTCTATAAATAGGAAAGCCTAATAGGAAAACATTCCTCCCCTCAAGAAGAAGTGCTTAGTGCTCCAGTGATTTGATCAGAGGGAAGAGGAGGCAGAAGAAAGAGGAAAGCTGTTGAATATTCAAGGTTGAATCAGCAGAATGGAAATAAGATAGAAGAAATAAGATAGGCTTATCCTAGAAGAGTTATCTAGTTTCTTAAGGTTGACACTAAGCAGATCTGCACATGGAAAGTGGATTGAGTATTTCCTCCTTTAGGATTGAGAGTGTCATAGGCTTCTTTTATATCTCCCCTCTCCCAAAATGTCAAAAACAAGTATTGGGCACAAAGCAGGAACTTAATAAATATTTGTTTTTGGCAAATGAGATTTGCTCTTGTAAGTAGTACTGTTCAGGATCCATCAAATTGCAAAGTTAATTAAAAAAAAAACACACCCCACATTTCAAGACTTTACTATTTGTTCATTTAGAGGTCTTTGTGAACCAGTGAATTTTGTTGTTCTGAACACAAACTTTTCACTATTCCTCATCTGTAAAATTAGGGGGTTGAGTTTCTTCCAAGCTCCAAATCTTTCATTCTATTATTATCCAGCTAGATCTTCCCTCTTCAGGAGATCTTAGTAGTGTTTGATATATTCTTTTGATATACTTCTGCAAGATACAGAATGAAAGAACCTAGCAAATCAACTATTTATTGAGATGTCACAATTACCAAACCAAAGTGCTTGGGCTTCATTTATCACCTTGAACCCTTAGGTTTAGCACCTCTTCATATAGGTTGGTCAAGGATTAATTGCATCCATGGCAATTATCTCAAATGAGTCATCATCATTTCTTTAGAATTTCCTTTAACAAACAATGTACTTTAGGGATATACCTTGGTTCAACCCCTTCAATTTCTGATTCAAGTCTGGTAGTAATGCAGATCAGAATTAGTGACTGTATGGGTGATGTGTTTACATCAGGTCCTAAGTGGTGAGAGTTCTCTAATTTTTCCTAAATGCCAAAAGTAATAATGTAACTCTAATGCATAGGAATTGAACATACTGATCTTGTCTACATGACACATGAAATTTAGCCAAGCATAATGGGGACTCATGACTACCACTAAGCTCTCTAATATATCATTGGTTTAAATGACTACCAACTGTATTTTTACTGAGCCTTTAAGCCTCGTGTTGAGCATTTGAAGAATTCTATCAATTTCATTCCACTCTTCTCTTGCTCTCTATATTGAATAACTCTGGAATAGATTTTTCAAATGATTTCCCTGAAATTGGGACTCTTAGTCCCTTCTGGCAGACTTATAAATCAGTTAACTTTAATGGTAGCTTCTATTTTCTATGCCTTCTTTATTTTATTGTTAACTTGCATTTGCTTCTACTCTTATCCCTTACTTCTAAATCTCTGAGACAGAAAATGCTGTCTGTAAGGACAGATTTCTGATTTTCTTCTGTATCAGCTCATTTGGCTCATTATTTTTGTCATAAGAGTACATCCTGACATGTAACAATAATTTATTTTAGTATTTTGACCACTGCTGTTTTTACACTTCTCTGATTGTCCATTGTTGTGACAGCCTATGAGTCAGTAACAAAACAGAAGCTAAAAACTTCTCTTCAGTACTCATCAGCCAATAAAAACAATTGCTGGCATAAATGGATCTAACTTTTGAGGAATAGCCAAGGGCTTTCGGTCTATTACCTAAAGAAAAGAAAGAACCTTTCTAATGACCTTTCAGAGACCTTAATACCTGGAAAGGGAATAAATAAATAGAATTGCCAATGATCAGCTATACTGGGGGACAAAGAAAACAAACAAGATTGAACCACACAGATGATACTTTAAGTTCCATGTCCGTCATGATATTGAGCCCAAATTAAGGAGCATCCCATGACTAATAGAGGAAACTATGTTAAGGGCAAATAGACTGAAATACATTATAAAAGAGAAATTGTACAGGAGAAACGTTTTGAGGGATTATATCAGAGAGATATCTGATTAGGGGGAAAAAGGCTAATCGTAGAGATAAAGAAATGGATGGATGTCTTGTCTATTCCATTGGCAGATGTTAAGAGCTAACTATTATAATATATGTATAACATATTATAATATAACATAATATATATTATACCATATAATGTTAAGAGATCTAGATAAAGTGTTAGATGAATTCTCTATGGCTTATATGAGAGGACATACTGAGAGTTGCACAGGATATGCAGAAACAGATGGTTCATGATTTATCATTAAAAATAGCACACATTGATAAAATCATAGAGATGATAGAAAACTAAAGTGCAGAATCTTTTAAGTTTCACTCCTCTCTTTTTCCCCCCACAGAAGTGTTTACAAGAAGTGAAGTGGCCCCAAAGTTGTCATCAAGGGAAGAGTGTAAGGAAAGGCAAATGACTGGTAGTATCAGATTTCAAACTATATTACAAAATGGTAATCATCAAAATAATCTGGTACTGGTTAAGAAATAGAGTAGTGGATTAATGGAATAAATTAGGTACATGATATATAGAAATAAATGACCATTGTAATCTAGTGTTTGATAAGTCCAAAGATCCAAACTTTGGGACAAGAAATCATCATGTGACAAAAATTGTTGAGGACATTTGAAAGTAGTTTGGCAGAAACTAGATATAGACCAACACCTCACACCATATACCAAGATACTGTCAAAATGAGTACTTGATTTAGACATAACAGTTGATATCATAATTAAATTAGGGGAGTATGGAAAATTTTATATCTCAGCTCTATGGATAAGAATAGAATGTAAGACCAAAGAGGAAATAAAGAGGATTCCGAAAAGTAAAATTTATAATTTTAATTATGTTAAATTTAAAAGGTTTTATGCAAACAAGGAAAGAGAGGAGGAAACTGGAGAAATTTTTATATCAAGTTTCTATGAATAGGCCCTATTTCTCAAATTTACAGGGAAATAAGTCAAATTTATAAAAATGAGTCATTCCTCAATTGATAAATGGACTTGTGATATGAGGAAACAGTTTTCAAAAGATGAAATCAAACCTATGTTTTACACTTTTTTTAAAATGCTCTAAATCACTATTGATTAGAGAAGTGTAATTAAAATAACTATGAATACCACCTTACGCTACTTCGCAGGTTGGCTAACATGCCAGAAAAGGAAAATGACAAATATTGAAGGGGATGTGGAAAAATTGGAAAACTAATGCACTGCTTGTTGGTGGAAATATGAACTAGTCCAACCATTCTGGAGAACAGTTTGGAAATAAGACTCACTATAAAACTGTCTATATCCTTCGACCCAGCAATACCATTACAATGTCTGTATCCCAAAGAGATAAAAGAAAAATATCTGTCCATACAAAAATATTTATAGTAGATCTTTCTGTGGTCACAAAAACTTGGAAATTGAAGGTATGCCCATTAATTGGGGAATGGCTGGGCAAGTCATGGTATATACTATTGGGATAGAATATTACTATGCTATAAGAAATGATGAGCATGATGCTTTCAGAAAAACCTGGGAAGACATATGAACAAATATATAATGAAATGAGAAGAACCAAGAGAATATCGTATACAGTACCAGCAATATACCAATGTTAAACTTGAAAGACTAAGCTACTTTGATCAGTACAATGATCCAAGACATTTCTGAAGAATTTATGATGAAAATGCCGTTGATCTCCAGAGAGACAACTAATGAAGTCTCAGCAAAATGAAGCACAATTTTTTAAATTTTCTTTATTTTTCTTCCCTTTTTTAACAACACAGCTAACATGAAAATATGGTTTGCCTGATTTCACATGTGTAATTAATATCATATTCTTTGCCTTCTCAATGAGTAGCACAGTAGAATGAGGAAAGAATTCAGAACTCAATTTTAATGAATATTAAAAAGAAATAAATTATATATATTTTTAGAGAAAGAAATTATATATATTTTTGAGTTGCCAAATCAATAATCCAGATAGTTAGTAAGCAATTCCAGGTAACAGCAGGCCTATACCTTTTAGGCTTGAAATGGTAATCCAAATCAAGTCTGTATAAAAATGTGTAAAAATAATGAAAAAGAAATAAAAACAGAAAATTGAAAAACTTGACTACTTTTATAGTACAAAAGGAAACTGATTCATATAGAATGAACTCTTTTGAATGACTTTAAAGAAAAAAGAATTCAAAGAAATTATGAATATTATTTGGTAGCCTCAAAAGAGGAAAATATAATTAATATAGAGCTCAGAGAGTGTCAATACAAAGCATGTCTATTTTAAAAACTTTTCTTGTGCTTTTTTATTCAACATACATAAACCAGATATTTATTTTTGGGAGTTTTAAAAAGGCCAGTGCTTAAGCTGAAGTTAAAAAAAGTATTAACTATTAAGGTGCTGTGTGAAATCTATGATTTTGCTTCCTCATAGTCGCACTTTGCACAGACTTTTTAACAAAAAAGTTTCACTGGAATGAATTCTTAACAACCCACACTTTGCCCACACCTCATTTTGCCCAGTTTTCCTGCTGCTAATGAGCACATCATTTGAGAGGGTTCATATGCAATAAAATTGTTTAAAAAGAGAGTTAATTTTTCACCATTCCTACTCAAGCAACTCTCATTGTCAAGGGAATGGATTCATGTGGTGACATTCTATGTTCTTATTTCAATCTTAGTCACAAAAACAAGCCTTTTAATTCCACAGCTATTCAATGATAGACAGCACCATTCTGCACTAATTTGACCTTTTCCATGTCCTCTGGTTTGATTAGCAGCCTATTCCTGTTCCCTCACAGAGAAAAGACGCCCTGCAATGAAGAGGTAGAATGGGCCAGCCCGTCAAAATTCAGAATATTTGAGTAGCTAATGTGTTACAGCAGATCACTGCTGGCATTTAATGTGGACATTAAAATTCTAATGACTCATTCCCATGTCACAGATTAGGAAAGGAATAGAAAGAGACATAACATGGATCCGTTTTTCTGAAACTAATTATAACAGGAATTTGAGATGGTAAAGACTTAATCCATTCATGTAAATCAGTGTTTCCTAGAACATGGGCCAAAAACCCCTAGGGACCCAACTAAAGTTCTTGTTGCCTGGAGGAGGACTTGTGGTTTAGGGATTTGAAAAGGATATTGGGATGTGGAAGTAGCACAGGGTGGCCACAACTTGGGGGTGAATTATTGAGAAGGAAAAGAAAGAAAAAGGTTTGGAAGACAAGGAGATAAAGGGGAGCTTGATAACAAAATCAAGAGGGCATATCACTGAATCTTTAAGAAAATCCTTTACAGGGAACACAGGAAAACACTGGAAAGAAAAAAAAAGCAAATGATAGGACATTGAAATAATGTCCTTATATACGTTTCTCTGTTATTCTAAATTTTATGGGTATCTATATAATAAATGTTGGGGAGTTGGTGTATGGGAACCCAGTGGTTCCAAACTTAGAAAATTCATAATATATCACAGAATGTAAAGGTCAGATAAAGAAGTACTCAATCCTGGACTTCTGGGCTAGAGAGAATGATGTAGAGCAATATATAAAAAACTATGTAAACTTTAGTCCAGTTATTCTTGAAGTATGATTAAGCAAGTGATTAAGAAAGTGAGAGGGAAATTCCAGAGTTCAGTGCTTAGACATACAATATTGGTTTCATGCATTTTCCAACCATCATCTCTGAAGTAATATTCCCATCATTCATATCTTTCCCTGTTTTACCACTTGCCTTCATATCAACAGCAAGTCAAAAGCATTTTTAATCAGAATGGATATGTGTATAAATATATATAATTATAAAATATTAAGTTTGTTAAGCTTAATTTAGTTAACTTATGAGCCTTAAAAAATCATATTTGCTCATAAGATTCAATGCAAAACAGGGAAAATATTCATTGTCATACTGAAAGATGATGACCTCTCTGAAATTTGACCTGCTTAATATCTCTCTTTCTCCTTGAAAATGCTGTGCAAACTGTTCTAATCTTCTAATGAAAAATTAAAGAATTCTTTGTCATGACCATTGAAGAATCAAGAATTATGCTCCACAATTAATTCCATCATTTGCAAAGATTAGTTTTATGAAAGATGGACACATACCATGTCTAAAGCTTTGGAAGCATAGACAACACACCAAATCATATCAAGATAGGAATTTCTAATGAATCTATGGTATGGTCTTGTCTGATATGATTTGAACTTCTCTGCAGCTTGAATCCCTCTCTGCAATATGAATCTCACACTTATAAAAGTCACTCCTCATGCCAGATTTGAGCTCATCTTCCCCCCATCAGGCACAGCTCTCTATCCACTATGCCACCTAGCTATAATATAAAAGTTATCTATCAATATTGTCATCTTCCACCCTGCCTCCAGAGCAAGATGCAGAAAGCAGGGGTAGGTGGAGGTGTGGATATATCTGCTGGATAGATATATAACATATATAAAAATATATGTTATATATATGGATATAGTTGGATAGATAGATAACAAGGTGCTGGGGATGGATGAAGGTGAATATGGGCTGAAGTGGCTAGATATAGTGGGACATGTAAGTCTGCATTCTCTAACCTAGTTCAGCTTCTTGTACAATTCCAAAACTGAGTGGATTAACTCAAAGGATAAGAAAATATTATCTCTGGAGACCTGATCTGAAGAATGTTTGCTGTTCCTGTTAGTAAAAGTGGGGAGTATCAGGAAAGTGGGCAAGATATTTAGGTTGACTAGACATGAGCCATGTTTTCCAAAATACTTTCCTCTATCCATATGCTTGCTTACTTCCTATGATAAATTGTTCATAGATGCTATATTCTTCATAGATGTTCTTTTTTTTCCTACTTCTCTGACCTCTGGCTCAGATATGGATTACGGTTGCAATCATCATCACAGTAGTCCTTGTTCTTATGTTTATCTCAAACATTACAAAATGAGATAACCAAGTATCCCGTGAAGTGGCCATCCTTTGCTGCCCATTGATACACAATGAAAACAATTCTAGTAATTCTGTTACGTGCCTCTCCAAGTAGGACTTGTGATCTTCCTTCTATTTAACCACAGCCTCATAGTGTGTGCTCTTTAGTCAGATTTCAATATATATGTCGTTTAATTGCTTTAGTAGCATACCAACTTGCTAATGCACCATAATGTCACATTTAAAGTACTGGCATTTAAATTACCATTTGTAGATGACTTTTAAAACTAAACAATTCTTAATTTTCTTTTTTCCTGTTTCCTTACCTTCACTCTGCTACCAATGCAATAAAAATAGAAGGGCACATAGGAACAAGGTACATTTTGTAGTTTTAGCCATTTCACGGATTACTGTGGCCACAGACTCCATAACCTAAGGGCCAAGCTTCTGATGATAAGCCTCCCTTTATATACCTGGACTCTGAAAACAATCTATTGCTATTATGTCCTTGAAGGCATTTCAATTTGATAAAACCTGTCAGATAAGGTCCCTCTGTGAGTTGGTTTTGCTTAACTGTTTTTTTCTTTTTTGATCTCAGAATTAAAGCTAAAAAGTATTTTGGAGGTCATGTCATCCAAACCGCTCATTTTTATAGACAAGCTACAGTGTAAATAATTGATTTGCCTAAGGAAGGATGTATAGTAAATGACAGAGCCACGATTGGAACTCAGTTGCCAGAGTCTGTCTACACATGCAATGACCTTTTCACTATTCCAAGCAGATAGGTACTTGCAATAGGGGGTTGAAGATGGAATATGTGCATTATTACAAATTAGAACAATGTCATTGCTACCTTCTTTAATGTCAATTATGCTTTTTAAAAACTATTTTTAGTTCCTGGTAAAATTCTTTCATCTTCTTTATATAATATTCAAATGTTTGTGTTTGTTGATGATTACTAATTTCATTTCATAATTTTGAAATATTCATACTTCATAATTATGAAATTTCATTTCATAATAAAATTATTGTTAAACTGAATTTTTTAAAAGGAATCCCAATGTCACCTTCATGGCAAGCAAAGGCATTAGAGCATGACTTATGTTTAGGAGTCTGCATTTGGGATGTTTATTATGTTTGGTGAGTTTGTTGAATTTTTGTTGACTGTCATGTTGTTGAAGGTATAGTGACACAGAGAGGGAAAAGAAACTTGACAAGTGTTATTGTCCAGTCTCCCACAGAAACCTGCTTTGAAATATCTTTGGTAATCTGCACCAGTCTTTCAGACTGACAATTTGCTTGAAGGTGACGAGGGACAGCAGTGACTGCTCATTCAAAGACCTTTTCTAAGAACTTCTTAAACTCAATGGAGGTAAATGTGGTGCCATTGTCAGAGATACTATGTGACATTTTAGTTTTGAAAAACATTAAAAAAAAAACAAAACATCTCAAAGACCTTCCAGAGAATCTAGATTAAATTAGGAGCATTTTAGGCCAAGTTGAGAAATCTACCAAAATAAAGCAGAGCTTCCCCTGGAATGGTTTGGTCCTTCAAAATCAGCATGGAATCCTTACCACTAAGTCAATTTTATCCCACCTTATGAAAAGTAAGTTTATTTACTGGGTTATGCCAAGCCCATCATATACTAAGTTCCATTATAAGATTTTTCAATATCCTGAATCCATTGCAATAATTCAGTCATACCTTTAAGCTAATGCTTTCATGCAAATAATTCCCAGATGTTCTGCATTTAGAATGACCAAGATGGTTTGACAAGTTCTGTCTGAAATAAAATCACTTGAATAAAAACACTGAATATCCCCACAAAAATGATCTTTCATAATTCTAACTTCTTAAGAATTGTTTGAATTTCCCAAGTAATTTTCTTTACTGAGAACTACATCATTCTTCTCAAGAACAATCTGTCATCCTATGGAGTTCATTAATATACAATACGATTAACCTGAAGAAGAGATGGGTCAGGGAAAGTCTTCTGTCCCAGTTTTCTCAGGGGTTAGAACTTTTTTCACAAAGAATGAAATAGGTCAGTATTTGCAAACCAAGATAGAACAGAGATTATGTTTAATGTGTAATCATCAAAAACTATACTGGCACATCCATGGTAATGGAATTTATTGACTGTCACCATAAGAGCAAGAATTTTTTGGCATCTTGTGCATAAAGTAGTTTTGTATATGAAATTATTCCTGAGTAGGAAGGAATTGATATCTCCATACCTTTTGGTATCTCATGGCTAAGCACAGTTTTAGCTCTGCAAGGAAGATTGCATTTGTAAGAAGCAGAAATCATGATCATTGTAATGAACTAGCCAGAACACTATATGATGTATGTTCTAGAAAGTGTCCATTGGCAAGGTAGTACAATGCCATGCTTATGAAGAGTCTCACTAGTAGACACATTTTGTAGAGAATAAAAAGCAAAATAAAAATTATGAAATGCAAGGAAAGGCTAAATTTCTTTCTGCTTTGCTTTTGGATCTGGTGCTTGTAAAAAGCAAGCAGTATCAGAAGAAGAAATTTGAATTTCACATTTTTTCACCGATATACAAGTTATCCCTCTGTTGCTCCCACAAGCTCTTTGTAAATGATTGATTGCTTTTTATTCTCTACAAAATGTGTCTTCTAGTGAGAATTATGAAAGATAATTTTTTTAAAGATCCTTCAGATCAGAGAAGGACGCTACAGGGATGGAGGATATTTCCAATGTTTGAATTCCAGAGCTGGATGGAGATTCCAGGATTAAGAGGTATCCTTGACATGGTGAAGGATATCCAGAGTGCAGCCTGGAGAGGAAAAAAGAAAAAAAATGAGTGCTCATAATAACAGCAGAGAGAGAGAGAGATAGAGGAGAGAGAGAGATAGAGGAGAGAGAGAGAGAGAGAGAGAGAGAGAGAGAGAGAGAGAGAGAGAGAGAGAGAGAGAGATCACAATATGGTTATAGAATGCTTTCTCCATAACAGCTTTGTCAGCCTCATTTTATATTTGAGGAAACTGAGACTGAGCATGGCTGATCAACTTGCCCATATTCATAAAGTTGGTAACTACCAGATTGTTTAACTCTAAATCGAATATTATTTTTGGTATACCATGATGTCTCTGTAAATTGTAGAAATAGGAGAACACAAAAGAAAACTTAGAAAGTAGTGCTTCTCTGAAATAATGGAAAATTCTTACAGGAGTCAAAATTCCTGACTGAAGATACTTAGTTCAAAATACTCACAAGGGAGAGTTCGGACACTGGCAATGTCATTGTCAGTGATCAATTTCTTGATGAGTCTACACAAGGTCAAATTTTGCAAAGAATTTTCCCGAGCAAGAATAGCAAAAAGTTGATTGAATGCAGGTACTGGATCTGGGAGCTGCTTATGCAGTTTATTTTAATGCCTTATTATGATAAAAGGGGCATCTTCACAAAGATATTACTCCGTCTTTGGGCTTTTATACTAGTATAGCCTACTGAGTATCTATAACTAGCCTCATGTACCTTGGGTTTTTTTTGGATGCATTGGGGTTTTTTCGAGGATTTTTCCTTAGGGCAAAAGGGTTATTTCTAACTTTCAAGTGAATTAATACAAAAACTATATCGAAGTGGCATACTAGTTCCTCCGTTTGAATCCCCAAGTCTTTTGGGAACATTTCTGAAATTGGTTGACAATTTTATGTTTTAATTACATAAATGTCTAGCATATCAATTTCTGGGGGTATGAAATAATCCTTTCCCAAGAAATTGTTGAGTCATCTTTCTTTAGTGATATGTAAAAGATATTCCACTAAGGAAACTGGATTAAAATTGTATCTTGTTCTTGTCCCCTGAACACATTTCTCCCCATCTTTCTAGTCAATCTAGTAAGTGTATAAGTAGCCACTATAGTAAATTTATAAGTAGTGAGTAAAAAGTGGAAATGATGGGAAATAAGATTGCAAAAGGAACCCTAGAAATCATTTACAAACTGTCCCAAAGATAAAATGAGCATAATTTACAAATAATATTATTATCTTAACCAAAAATCAAATCCTGCTAATATGTGCTAAATAAGGGGAAGCCATCTAGATTTTGCTGTCAGATCCTCTTGGTCTTGTGATATGTAAATCTCAGACAAATTCCAGAAGACCATCTGAACACCAAATGGCGCTGTTAACTTTAAGGTGACGTGGATACATTAACTTTAAAGTTTTGCTGATAACTTTGAGATGATGTGATATGTTAATGAACCAATTCCAAAGTAGAAAAAAATAAGATAGTCTCTTCTCCATAAAACTATATAAAAATGAGACCTCAAACTCCTGCCCAACCCCTCCCCAGGACTCTTCTATCTCTATCTGAATCCATACTGCCAAATGCTCCCAACCCTAATTCATGATGAACCTCTTTGCCTTTCTCCCTCCCCATTCTCCCCTACTTTGCTGCTTTCCTTAACAACCCTATCCCAATCCCCGTTCCTCTACTGTTGTACCCCTTTTTTCTCTGCTTGTCTCTATACTGTACCATTTGCCCCAACACTCTCTGTGCCATATTAAAGAATAATTATAGTCCTATTCCCTGCTACCATCATGATCTTTGTTGGCAAATACCCAAAGAACTGACTTTGCCTGTCCCATTTCATAAATTATCAATTCCAAAACTTTTTTCTATAGACATTAAATTAAATAGAATTCCTAATAGTTTCTACAATAATGACTAATCAAATAACTGTATTCTTGAAGGATATATATAATATAGGTGTGTATATATTCGTATATACACAAAATATAATATAGGCATGTATATATTTATATATATACATATATGCCTCATTTAATTTTAACAGTAGTTCTTGTTAAAATATATTGTGAACAGAATTTTGATCCATTATGAAATATCATGAGTTCTGTTGTCAATGCTCTCACCTCTTCAGGCATCTAGTCATCAAGACTCTGAATATAATATACATCTTGGGCTTTCTAATAGAATGAATAATCAAGATTCCTCAATTTGAAAATAAAAGGAGACTATATAATAGTAACTACTAGTAGAAGAGCCACAGTTTCCATCTTTCTGATACACAAGATACTCTACAAGCTTGAATATGTAGGCAATAAGCAAAGATAGTCTGAGAAGAGGCTAAAATGCATGCACTAATTTGCAGGTATTTTAACATTGAATTTCCTTAATTCTTCTACCAGATTTGTTAGCAAGATTTCTCTGCCACTCTGTTATAAACAGCCGTTCTATTAGAAGTCACTCTGAATTTATATTTGTATTTAAATTTTATGTGAGATGCAGTCTCATTATATTGATGTCAAACTCTTCAATATACTTTCAAGCTGTCATTTTAAAGACACTGTGGAGTCAACAAATGAGATGAAATTGAAAATCATATTGGTATCTAAGATGCGCATTACTGCATGTCTTCAGTTCTGACTGAATATATAATGTAATGGTGTATAACTTGAACATCCACACTATGCAGGGGCACTTATCACCTGAGAATGTGGACACCTCTTTGTTTTCTGGATTGATCTACTCTTTCCAATATCCTCTCCTCTAGCAGGTCTAGATTTCCAGAGGAGAGGCACCACCATAAGGTTATACTCAAAACCTTTTAATATCTGAGGGATATCTTAACATTGTTGAAGGAAATATACTGAACTCCTATGGATACTGTTCTATTTGTACAAATCAGCTATTCATAACAATGATGCATTTAAATCTTAAACATCATTTAATTAACAATGAGGTAAAAGAAATAACACTATCTCAGATACTCATATATTAAGTAAGTAAATGAATAATAAAATATTCCATATAAAACGTGGCTCAACTCTACCCACCATACCAGCTAGCTACCTAGAGAGAGAGGAGAACATCATTAATGTAGGAATGTATTTTGCTTGACTTTACATATTAGGGTGACGGGTTTTGTTTTTCTTGACTTCTCAGGGGATAAGAAGGGAGAAAAGAGAGATGGAATTTGTATCTGAAAATTAAATTTGAAAATAAAATATACTCGACCAATAAATAAATAAATAAAGCCTGGCTCATACTCCCCCATCAATGTACTCAATCTATGTCTGGGAAGCACATGAGAGAGGAAAACCCATAAGCTTTGGGTAACAACTCTGGAATGCAGTCCTTCATATTATTAGTCTGTTCAGGAACATCTGCACCACATAAACGGCTTCTCTACTAACTACTTGTGTGTTGGTCCTCACTGATCTCTAGGTAAGTCTTCTATACTTAGATGTAACATTCATAAGCTTTTTGTTTTCAGTCACCCTTCAAAAGGGAATTTAGAACATTTTAACATTTACTTTATATAACTGTTCTCCATTAAGCTAGAATACTATGAAGCTCATTAGAATGACTCTCAAAACCACAGAAACCAGTCTAGACACTTATTCTCTTATTAGGATGTTATATTATCCAATCAAAACACAGTTCACCATTAAGAGCTCAGTTTGATTTTCTGGGCAAAGCAAATGAGACAACTTGGTTCTTATACAGCAAAACAACTGGAATATTTGTTGTTTCAGTTCTTTTTCCTCTCAAAACAAATGGAGCAGAAAAGGTAGCAGTCACTCCTGAGAGACTTCACTTCTAAGCTGCATAACAGGATTTCTTAACCAGACATCCATGGATCTCTAAAGGATTTGTGGATAGAATTCTGTATGTTTTCATTTCCACTTATTTCTAACTTAAATTTAGTTTTTCCTTCAATTATTTAAAATAGTATTCTGAATAAGGGCCCACAGGTTTTACCAGGTTAACAAAAAGGTCTTCATGTAAAAAAAAAAAAAATTAAAAACCCTAGTCTATTCCAATTTGACTTCCCATCTCTATTCCCTTTAGCGCCATTTCTTCCACCTTTATAATAAGCATATTAGGATCTTTGATATTCAGTTTGAAGCAAGTCCTATTGTCCATAATGGTGAGGAACTTATGCAATTTTGCAGATTATTTTCATTTTCCTCCTATTTATTGTTCTTCCATATTCATCTTTAAGTGTATTTGTTTATTATGTTAAAATTCCGAGGTAACTTCTTTCTTTCCACTCCTTGCACTAGAGAAGGCATCATTTGACAAAAAGATACATGCCTATATAAAACTGTCTTGCTTGTTTCTATTTATGAGTTCTTTCTCTGGAGATGGACATATTCAAGTCATTCTTCAAACACTATTTCTTTTGCTGTATATAATGTTCACTTGGTTGTGCCTGATTATAATTTCTTTGTAGGTCTTTCCATTTTTAAAAAATTAACCTGCCCTTCATTTCTTATGGTACATTGGTATTTCATCACAACCATATGTCACATCTTGTTTAGCCATTCCCCAGTTGATGGGCATCCCCTCATCAATTTCCAGTTCTTTGCGATTGCAAAAAGAAATACTATATCTTATCTCATATATCTTATCTTAGAACACAGGGGTTTATTTTTACCCTTTCATCACCTTAGGAAATAAATCTAATAGTTGTTTTCCTAGGTCAAAAGGTCTATACAATTCTATAACTCTTTGACATAATTCCAGATTGTTGTCCAAAATGGTTGGATCAGTTCATGGTTCCAAGTTGCCCTCAAGGAGTTTATAATCTTTTATTCCTCATACTACATAACGACCCACCTTCTTTACCAGGCATACATGCATCTCAATAAGAGCTATATGAATCAGTAGTAAAATCATGTCTTCTCAATTGCTTTTTTTTTGGGGGGGGGGATGGAAGTGGGCTTCATATTATCATGATTTTTTCCTATTCTTTTGCCTTCTCCCTCTCCCATAATTACCTTTTAAAACAAAGCTAGATGCTTTCAAAATTGAGTCACTCTTCATAATTTCATGTAGGTCTTTCCATGGATTTTTTGTATGTGTTTTTTTGGTCTAGGCCAGTGACGGACAGCAAACATGACACGTGTGTCAGCACTGACATGCATAGCCATTTTCGATGACATGCAGTTTCATACAGAGAAGTATGGGGCCACATACTGAGGATAAAACATTTTTTTTAGTGTAGTGTAGACACTCTGTGCACTATAGATGACAATTCTACCTATATTAATTTAACTATTTTAATTTATTAAATACAGTTATATATTACAATTATAGATTTTTGTTATTTAAGCTATAAATATTGGGAAATTATGGGGTTTTTTTTCTCGAAGTGACACACCATCCGTGTTATGCTTCATTTTTTGGTGAATTTTGACACACCAAGCTCAAAAGGCTGACCATCACTGGTCTAATTCAATTGTAGCTTTTCCTAACTGTGTCTTCTTAAGAGCCATTTCAGTGTCCCTGGATAGTATAATTTTTTTTAATGTTCTCTGTCTTGTTTTGTCATAAATTTTTCCCTTATCCATAAGTCTGACAAACTTTTCTTTGTTTCCTTATTTTGGATATGTTATTCTACTTTATTTCTAGCTCAAGAATCCATTTTGACTTTATCTTGGCGTATGGTATGAATATTGGTCTATTATTTTTCAGTTTTCCCAGTAGTTTTTTCTCAAATAGTGAGTTCTCCCCCCATAGCTTGGATCTTTGGGTTTATTGAACACTAGATTACTATGATCATTAACTACTGTGTGATGATTTTCTAATCTATTCCCTTAATATGCTTATTTAGTCCCAGATGGTTTTGATATATATAGGTTTATACTATAATTTGAGATCTGGTACAACTAGATCTCCTTCCTTCATATTTTTTTTTAACTCTTACCTTCCATCTTGGAGTCAATACTGTATATTGGCTCCAAGGCAGAAGAGTAGTAAAGGTAGGCAATGGGGGTCAAGTGACTTGCCCAGGGTCACACAGCTGGGAAGTGTCTAAGGTCAGATTTGAACCTAGGACCTCATATCCCTAGGCCTGAGCTACCCAGCTGTCGCCATCAAGAACCATTTCTTATGAAAGCTTAAAGAATTCTCTTTTTATTCCAAAGTTTTTATAAGAAATGGTTCTTAAATTTTGTCAAAAGTTTTTTTTTCTGAATCTATTGAGATAATCATGGTTTTTGATGGTTTTGTTATTGGTATAGCCAATTATGCTGATGGTTTTCTTGACATTGAACTCTCTGCATCAAAATGCACCTGGTCATAGTGTGTGATCCCTGTAACATAATGTTATAATCTCCTTAATATTATTTTATCTAATATTTTTACATCAATATTCTTTCAGGTAACTGATCTATAGTTTTCTTCCTCTGTCTTAGTTATTCTTGGTTTAGGTATCAGTTCCATGTTTGTGTCACAAAAGAAATTCAGAAGAATTGCTGCTTCTCCTATTTTTCCATATACTTTATGTAGTATTTGAGTAATTGTTCTTTGATTGTTTAATAAAATTCATTTTTTAATCCATCTGGCCATTGGGTCTTTTTCTTTGAAGAATTTCAGTTATAACAAATCATGAAGATCTTGAAGATATATTCAAAAGGTGACTCTAATGAGCAAAGTGTTCGTGGACCAGACTTATGGATATTTTCTAATATTTCACATGATTGATTTCTGAATCCTTAAATTGAATGAGGCTTAAATTGTGTGGAATTTAAAAATCAAGCCTTTACTATTATCTGCAGTCTGAAAGGTAGCAGACAAGTATTTTTCCATAAAACAAAAATTAAATTTTTGTTCCCTTTTCCTTTATTTTTAATTGAAATTTTTATTTAATTAATTAATTTAGAATATTTTTCCATGGTTACATGATTCATGTTCTTTCCTTCCCCTCCAACCTACC
>NC_058135.1:155402189-155482877 GCF_016433145.1 Gracilinanus agilis
TTATATATATACATATATATTCAAGCTTTAAGGTATGAGACTTCTAAGTAAACTACAAGTAGGACCCTCTGTTGCTCAGATTCAAATCTTATTTTCAATATACTCTTCTTTATCTTTTTATCAGTCACCAAATATCAAATGTGCCAGTTTTGGAATATCTTTTCAAATTCATCGTAGAATTAATCTCTTTATATTCAATAATAGAGCCACCATATAAGTTTTATATATATGTACATACATATGTATATATATATATATATATTCATAGCTATCTATTCACTTATGCTAATAACAAACACTGTTAGAAGAGCTGATTATATAGCTTGCAGAATTATTCTTCTCATTGACATTAGGTACACAATAATCAAAATTAGCTAACTTTTTTGTTCATGTCTTGCAGAATAACCCATAAACCATTCTATTTAACTGTTCCTTTTATTTAAAACCCACTTTAATTTTTATTGTGAGAATACCAGTATTGCTATGCTTCATTTCTTCAATTTGTTGATCATTGGAAAAGGTTCTTAGATTAACAATATAATAGCTAAGCTGATTTTAATAGTTAAGTTAGTAGGTAGTAAAATAGTGTGATTCTTAGCACTCTCTGCCCACTTTATTAAAACTCCATCATTGGGGGCAGCTGGGTAGCTCAGTGGATTGAGAGCCAGGCCTAGAGACGGGAGGTCCTAGGTTCAAATCTGGCGTCAGACACTTCCTAGCTGTGTGACCTTGGGCAAGTCACTTGACCTTCATTCCCTACCCTTACCACTCTTCTGCCTTGGAGCCAATACATAGTATTGACTCCAAGATGGAAGGTAAGGGTTTAAAAAACAAAACAAAACAACTCCATCATTGCTTGGTTATTTTCCTTAGTACTAAAATAGGACCAAAATGACATCACTATGTGTGGGGCCAATGTACAGTGTGTCGTATTGTGACTGATTGGACTAACTTGAGCTCAGAAGGCTCTACCAGAAAATAGTTTATTTGGGGCTGGGGAGGCTGCTAAATTTGTGCGTCTCACATTTCTTTTGAGCTACTGCAATTCTACTTTGGCCATAGAGCACAGTACCTTCTTTGACATGGGCTCACCATCCAGGACAATGGAACTGGGCTCCCGCGTCTCACAATGGATACCAAAGCTCTTCAGAGTGACATCGAGATTGTCTTTGTATCAACTTCTGACATCTGTGTGAGCCCTTAGAGAAGTTCTCTGTAAAATAGTCTTTAGAGGGGGCAGCTGGGTAGCTCAGTGGAGTGAGAGTGAGGCCTAGAGACAGGAGGTCCTAGGTTCAAACCCGGCCTCAGCCACTTCCCAGCTGTGTGACCCTGGGCAAGTCACTTGACCCCCATTGCCCACCCTTACCACTCTTCCACCTATGAGACAATACACCGAAGTTAAGGGTTAAAAAAAAAAAAAAAAAAAAAAAAGAATAAATAAAATAAATAGTCTTTAGGTAAGTATGTGTTTAGCATTTGAACAATGAGGACAGTCCATTGAAGTCATCTCTCCACAATAGAGTGTGAATGCTAGAAATAGAAGTAGAATCACAGAACTAAGGGAGATTTTTAATTTATTTTAATTTTTATTTCATGAGTTGCTAGAGTGATTGAATTAAGCCATCATCAAAAAGTCCTACTTTGATATTTCTTTGTGGTATGAAAGTGACCTTGAGTTCTCTAAGGCTATGAAAAGTACAGCACAAGTTCCTTTCTGCATAGCTAGAAGATCTTCAATTAAGGTCTGAATTTATTGTCTGGCACTTAGCTAACTAAATATGAAAAAAAAGTTAATTATCACAAGGTTGGTGGTAAATTAATCTACAAATAAGTAAAAGTCACTTTTAATTATCTTTAATAAATGTTCTTGGGCCAGCTAAGTGGTTCAGTAGAATGAGAGCCAAGCCTGATCTTTAAATCTGGTCCTGGGTTCAAATTTAATATCAGAGACTTAAATCTACATGGCCCTGGGCTAGGCACTAACCTTAATTGCCTATGCATTAACATTCTTTTACCTTGTAACAAATAATAATTTTGTGTATTGATTCTAAGACAGAAGGTAAAAGTTTTTTTTCAATGTCCTATTTTTACTTTACTACTTTAAAATCCATTTAGTTTTTTGCTAGATTTAGCATTCCAGAACAAATATTACTGATTAGTTCATTAATGTAGCATTACAGTTACATTGCATTCAATATCATTGATTATACTCTCTGTAATAATTTGTGCGAAATATAATATACATCAACTTAAGTCACAATCATGCCACACTGTAAGAAGAAGAAAAATATGTTTGTTTGTTTTTTCCCATGACCTCTAATATTGTCATTTCATTTACCGATGTGACCTATGGACCTTCAGGATTTGCCATTTGTTCCAATGCTAGGTCCTTGGGACTTCTGAGGCTTTTGAGCTCTCTTGTAATTAAACTTTCTTTAATGTGCTGACTCAGTCTCCCCCAATTAGAATGTCCTCCTTAAGGAAAAGAAATTTCACTTATTCTACTTTTATCCCAAGAACTTAGCACAGTACTTGGCACATGGAAAATGATGCTTAGTAATTGTTTTTTTTTTTTAATTCATTTGCATCCTTTTAGTCATGTCACTTAGAAAAGCATGCAGTAGTAAGCATGATTATTGTTTATTTTAGAAATTCAAAAATACATCTTGGTATAGTGCAGCTGTTAAAAAGTGGATTTTTAAGAGCTAAGAGTACTCTATTAAGAGTTTACATAATTAACTCCATTTTGTTCTGTATTTGCTATTTTGCTAAGTATTTGCTTTAACATTTACTGCTGGATCAGCTTTCAACAAACTTTCAGTATTTCCTTTTCCCCTCTCATTTTTACAAAAGGTTTTTATTATTGAAAAGAAAGACTTTGATAGTCCAAGTGTGAGTGAGAAATCCTCTACCCCCTTATATGAGGATTGGATTTTAGTGTTGGCAGTGGTATTAAGTTAATCATAATTGTAATTCTGGGGTAGTTGAATAATGTTAGCATGAGTGATGATTTTAGTGGGCCTTTCATGATTATTTTGGTGTAGGTACTGAGGTTTTGAATTGAGTGAATGGCTGCATTAGCAAAGGTAATCATTGTTGGTGTGGGCCACAGTTTGGGGTCTTAGCCTTCAAATTTGCTATATCATTCACCATCAGCAATAATTATCATCTTGAATTTGTGATCTAATATACATCATTAGGCCTGACCCTGGGTTCAAAGTCTGGTACCACCCATTCTTATCATTTACGTCAATAGTCCAGGCTCCCCTTCTCCCCACTTGTCCATCAAGTGACTTATAAGTGATCATCAAATGACTTCTTCTATCAATAAGAATTATTTCATAGTTACCCAAGCAATGGACATTGTTTCCACGTGCCTCTATTTTTATTGTCTTGGCCTATTTTTATACTGGCATGAAAGTTGTCTATGGGCATATGTCTATGGGCATAAAAGAAGTCCTCTCACAATGACTGGGGTCTTTGGTCTTGACCAGAAGTCTGGCTTTATTGTGAGGCTGGCCCTTTCCCAATAAACCTATTTATTATTAGCTTAGAGACATTTTTTATGCTTATAATTAATTATATTTTTTGAATTACAGTTAATAATAATTAATAATATAATTTATAATGATAATGTAAATAATAATATAATAAATTTTCACCACACAAGCAAGGAAAGGGAGTACTTATTCTATGTCAGGAGTTTTACAAATATGTCACTTGATCCTTACAATAACCCTGTAGGTACTGTCATTATCCCAAATTTAGAGTTGAGGAAATTGAGGCAGAGTTTAAATAACTAATCCAAGGTCCATAGCTAGAAAATATCTGAATCCAAATTTGACCTCAGGTCTTCCTGACTCCAAGTTTAGAGCTCTGAGCCACCTACCTGCCTCTAGGATGCTGCTACTTTTCTTTATCTTGTCTAAGAAGAAATATATGGTCTCTTTTTTCTACTGTGAATGGCTTTTCTACCATTCCTTCTTTTATAACAAAGAATAAGCATCCTCTTTTCTTGACCAACCTGCTCAGTAACTAGTATGACTCCTCTTTGACTCATAATAAGGAATGGTTATGTGAATGTTAGAATGACACAAATACTATTACTTGAATGTTAAGAAATATACCCATGTCTATGCACGCTATGCATGCTTTTGTAGCTCTCAGTTAATAAGTTAGTTTTCTTGCCTCTGTTTCATGTTCTGGCTTACTGGCAATGGCTAATCAGACAATTCAAAGAGAATTCATGTAACATAGCCTCATATACCAACCTTTCTCCCTGCAAGAAATTATTCATGAGTTCCTTACTGTCACTAAAATGAAATGAAAACTTCAATCTGGCATTTAAAGCTCTCCAGACACTGTTTCTCCCACTTAACTTCCCGGTCTTATTCCATATTTCTCCCTTTGCTGCACACTGAATTCCAGTCAAGCTAGTCTACTGGTTACTCTCCATACATGTTATACAATCTCCTGCCATGGTTCCTTTGCAAAAATGGTCCCCCATGTCTGGAATACACTTCCTCCATTTACCTACCTCATTGGTTCCATAGCTTCAATTCACAGTTTAGTTAAAAATTTATTTCCCTATACATTCCATCTCCCAGCTCCACTCCTCTATAATACTTCCCAAGCCTGAGACACATTTCCTTTTTACCTTATTTCACATGGATTTCTTCAAAGCATTTACTAGATGGCAACCTCTGTAAACGAGTCCTTTACTTGGAATTCTTCCTATTTACCTTGTATTTACTTATTTATCTCCTGGTCTCCAAGAAGGTAAATTTCAAGATCAAGAATTGTTAAAGTTTTGCTATATTCTATTTTAATAACTTTCTAACTGAATTGAAGAAAAATTATAGGAATGGAAGGATTTCCATTTTCCTTCCCTACAAAAAGTAAACACTTTAAATTCAACATATTTTAAAATTAACTTTCTGACTAAAATGTTAACTAGGAAGAGTTTTTGTTTATTTTGTTTTTTTCTACTTTTTAAAATCCCCTATCTAGACCTTGAGAGCTAAAACCTGAATTTTTTGTTCTTTTTCTGTTGTTTTTTTTCTTTATCTCATTTCAATGTATCAAGGATAAAAAGCAGTTTGAAAGTCACACATATTATAAGGGCAGTTACATAGTGTAGTTGTCAATCAAACTCTGTCAATCAAACCTGAATTCAAATCTAACATCAGACACATTGGGCAAATCCCTTGACATCTATTTCCCTTGGTTTTTTCATCTATAATTTAAGGATGATAATGCTACTATCTACCTCCCTAATTAAATTCTTAATAGAATCCTTTACAAATCTTACCATGGTATATAAATGCCAGCTCTTATTCTTTTTGCTCTTAATAGCTAATGGCCTTGCATCCACATTGCTCCTTATATAGTCCATATTATATAAAGAAATCAGGAAAGTAAGATTTAAAGCTGATTTGGTTTTTGAAAATTATTCTCTTTTCCTTTTCCCCCTTCTGCAAAAACAAAATGAATAAATAAACAACGACAACCACAAAAGATGTTATATTTGTCCTGGAGATCTGAGAAGATGTCAGAATTTTTCTCTTAAGTATTGTTCCATCTCTTTCTCCTCATACTTTTTGGGGAATATCGATAATGCCCTATACAGTTATACTCTTACTCTATGGACAACCAAAGTAATCAGATTTCCTGAGGGTGGATCTTTTTTCCTTAGAGAAAATTAGAGATATTGAAAAGCATAGCAAATATTATCATGCTGTGCCTTTCACTAATAATTCCAGAAATGATGAAAATGCAAAAGTAAATGCTAGTTTCCCAAGAATGCCTTATCACTGGGAAAATGTGGGTCCTTGTAAATGAAATGGGAAGTACATTCCATCCAAACATATGTTTTCAATAACATATTCATACAAACAGTTAATTTTGTCAGGTCTACACTTCCAGCATAGTTGAAGCACTATTGTGACATCATCTTTTAAATTTCTCTTTAAGTAAACCAGATGGCTAAAAGTGTATGTTGTATGAATGTAGTTAAACTGTCCAGAGAGAATTGTTTAATCATCCTTAAGAATGTCTCTAATATTCAACACATGTACTTTCAAATGGGGGAGTTCTAATCCAGTGTAAAGGCTAATATGTGAAATTCCGGTTTATATATATTTCACTTAAAACATAACTAGTAGCTTTCTTAAGAATGGAATTTTATGAAATAAATTTAAGAAAAAAATGATCGCTGAGCATTAGCTTATGATTTTGTAACAGTTTTATAAATCAATAGGAACAAGTGATAAAAGACAATAAATTTTCACCACAATTCAAATTAAGCTTTCTCTGGAAGCTTTGTGGAAATCAGTGGATAAGATGCAGATTTAATGTTTCCCTATTCACTCTGGAGACATTAAAGTTAATGGCTATCTCAGGGGAGCCTGGTCTCCATAGCCTTCTTATGGATTCCATGTCTTTTGTACACTGGAGAGAAATGGGCTATTATAATAAAGGAGATAAATGTCTATGGGATAGGGGATAGAAAATGATAATCCTACTAAATTAAACAAACTAGAAAAGAAGAAAAGATGATATAATCCCAGATTTGATACTTGAATATTTGTACTTTTCAAATGCAGTTTAATTAGTGCTAAGGGATCTTTAAATTCTCTGAAGAGTTGGATGTGTCCCATTTTTCCTAGTGCTAAAACTTTTCTCCATATCGAAGGATGAGGGTATAGTGCAGAAAGGAACACAGTCAGGAGGGAAATAGGGTAAAGGTTCATTCTTGATCCTGAAATATGTAGAATAGAATGGTAAAAAGAATTCAATAAAATCCAAATTTTACTCAAATTTGAAATAAGATATGCTTTAGTTCAAATTTAAGTCAGACATTTTTGTAATAGGCAAAGGAGGGTGACACTAATTCCTCAGATGAAAGTATGAAACAATTTTTAGTATAATGTCCCTACTTTTCTATTTTTTAATACTACCTGAAATGTTCCAAATGCACTTACTTACAAGTTCTTTAGAACTGTCTTAGTTGTATAAAGATAGTTTGAGTATAAAATATGCCTCAGAAATATAAGAAGCAAGATAGAATTTCCAATATTTAGAGAAATAATTGGTGGAATGCTGTATTCTAGAATTCTATAGAGGAAGTTGGCACAGAAGAAAGTAGAAGCTCTCAAGAATGAAATTCTGATGATATCCACAAAAAAATTATAGTGAGAAAGGAAAAAATATTAAAAGGTTTTGAGAGGAAAAGATTATGGTTAAAAAATAATTACTGAATGACTCAGATTCTTAAAAGTCATATCCAGAACTAGAGTGAAGGGCAAATACAAGAATGATAAAAGGAAATTGAAAGTTTAGAACTTGCCATAAACACTAAGAATGAAATATGTGGGGTGGGATAAGGGTGTTTTAGAAGAGTTTTTAGATGTCTTGAGAACTCAAGGTGGAAAAAGGAAGAAAAGGATCAAATTTCTGCTTGGAGTAGATAAGAAAATGATAAAATATATATGCAAAAAAGAACTAACTTCTAACTTGCTCCTCTATTTTTCTAATAAATAAAATAATCTTCAGATTGTGAGAGATAGAAAAAAAATAATTTGCAATATATTTTTAGCCAAGACAAGTTAGGAGCCAATAAAAAAACCATCACCTACCTAACCTTAACAAATTCAAGACTGATGGCTCAAACTATACTGAGTATTGATGTCGGCCAATGTTAATGCTATATTGTCTTCAGTGATCTTTTTTCAAAAAGAGTTTAAAGAACAAAAGAGAAGCCATAACATTAGTCATCACAGACCTGAATCTAGAAAGGACCTTAGAAGGCATCTCATCTTGTCCCATGACTTTAAAGATGAGGATACCAAAGTATCTAAGTAGATCAAGTACCTAAGTAGATCAAGTGACTTAAATTAACATAGGTAGTAGACTTTAAAGATGAGGATACCAAAGTATCTAAGTAGATCAAGTGATTTAAATTAACATGGGTAGTAGAGACAGGAGGTCCTAGGTTCAAACCCGGCCTCAGCCACTTCCTAGCTGTGTGACCCTGGGCAAGTCACTTGACCCCCATTGCCCACCCTTACCAATCTTCCACCTATGAGACAATACACCAAAGTACAAGGGCTAAAAAAAAAAAAAAAAAAAAAAAAAAAAAAATTAACATAGGTAGTGTCAAAGGTTGTCGTTAAACTGAAGTTCTTTCATACTAGAGCCTATATTCCTTCTTTCCTGCATTCCATGTTGATTTTTCCAGTAGTCTTTTAATTTTCATTAGTTTTTTCATTATATAACATTCTTTTCTTTTTTTTTAAAAAAAGCAACTCTTCCCAGGTTTCTCTGAATTCCTTAAACTTATTGTTTTTATTGCACAAAATGATTTCATAACATTCACACTTTAAACGTAGGGGGTTTTTTTGGTTGTTATTGCCCAACTGCCAAGTTAACATTTTGTTTCCATTGCTTTTTTCCACAGAGAATCTTACTGTAAATATTTTGGTATATATAGGTAAATATTTTGGTTCTATTTTTGTTTTTTTTTCTTTACTTCTTTGTTATATATGCTGTATAGTGGGATCACTGTATTAATAGTTCAGTCACTTTTCTTGCATAATTACAAGTTGATATTCAGGATGGTTGGTCCTTAAAAGTTCTACCAGAAATGTACTTATGAAGAGTGTCTGCATTTCAAAAATGCTTCAACACTAACCATTCAAGTTTCTCAATGGGTGCAGGAAGAGTTAGGGAAGAGAGAATTTGGAACAGGAGAAGTTTTTAATATTAAAAATAAGTATTTTTTAAAAAGTCAATTCTCAGGCTTTATATCTAATAAATGAACAATAATGACAAAAACTTGAAACGTAGGGGGTTTTTTTGGTTGTTATTGCCCAACTGCCAAGTTAACATTTTGTTTCCATTGCTTGAGAAATCATGCAAATCATATTTTCATATTAGACAAGTCTTTAAAAAGCAAGAAAAATAAAATGAAAAAAAATTATACTACAGTTTGCATTCAAGTATGCATCGCATACTTCAGTTCATCAGTTCTGTCTCTGGAGATGGGTAGCATATTTTGTCATCAGTCCTTTGGAATTGTCTTGGATCATTGTATTGATCAGAGTAGCTAAGCCTTTCACAATCAATCATCATTACAAAACTGTTGTTGCTGTGTACAATGATCTCCTGGTTACTCTCACTTTACTTTGCATCAGTTCATGTAGGTGATCTTCCCAGGTTTTTCTGAAACCATATTTCTAGTAATTTCTTATGGCATAATACAATTCTTAGAGTATAATAATCACAATTACATACCCCAATTTATTTAGCTAATTCTCAGTGGATAGGCATCCTCTCAGTTTCCTGTTCTTTGCTATCACAATATTTTTGCTATAATTTTTTTTGGATATATAGGTCTTTTTCCTTTTTCTTTTATCTCTTACAGGACACAGACCTAGTAGTATATTGCTGAGTCAAAGGGTAGGCACAGTTTTGTAGTCTTATGGGCATAGTTCCATATTATTCTCAATTACTGGTTGGACCAGTTCACAACTTCACTTTTAATGCATTCGTATCCCTACTTTTTCCCCATCCCCTCCAGCATTTTTCATTTCTAATTTCTATCATGTTAGCCAATATGAGAGGTGGTGTAAAGTGGTACCTCGGAGTTGTTTTAATTTTCATTTCTCTAATCAATCATTTTTAATATGATTATAGATAATTTAATTCCCTGATTATTTATTTCTGAGATGTCTTGATTTAAGTTGAAACATGGTTTCAAATGGTCATTTATATAGCTTCTAATTTAATACTTGCTAACTATTTGCTTAAATCTATCCTTTGACTACTTATTTCTTGGGGAATAATGCATTTTGGTAAAATAATTTTCACATATACCTAGGATGCTAGACTTTTATTAGTAATATTTGGTACAAATATTTTCCCATTTGCTAGTTTCTCATCTTATGCTGTCTTTAACATGTTTGTACAAATGTTATTTCATTTCAGTTTCTTTATATATAAAAGGAAAGAGTTGGATGAGATGGTCTCTTTCAGCTTTATGATCTTTTGAGCTTCAGTTCTTATTATCAATAACTGCATAATAATTCTCTACTATCATTTAAGATATCTCTTATTAGTCTCTCCTTTTTTTTTTTTTTTTAAATAAAAACCCTTACCTTCCGTCTTGGAGTCAGTACTGTATATTGGCTCCAAGGCAGAAGAGTGGTAAGACTAGGCAATGTGCATCAAGTGACTTGCCCAGGGTCACACAGCTAGGAAGTATCTGATGCCAGATTTGAACCTAAGACTTCCTGTCTCTAGGCTTGTTACTATTCTCTCCTAATTGTTTTATGATCAGTCTGACTTTTTGTAGGAAGGTGGGTAAAGATGACATTCTGCTGGGCTGTTTCAGGGTTCATTCTATCTCCAGCTGTGTACTTTATTTGAGTTCTCTCTGCTAAATTCAATCCCCACCATTACACTTTTATATTCAGATCAAGTATTACTTTGGAACTTATAGTATATGGTATAAGAGATTTGTCTCAACCTATTTTATGCCAAATTGCTTTCCTGTTTTTCTAGCATTTCCTATTGGATAGGGAATCTTTCCCAAGAAATGTATCTTCTTGGATTTATTAAAAAAATTTTGTGTTCATTACTGGTTGTATTTCTTTGATATACAACCCACAATAGTTCGTATGAACTTTTTTTTAACCTTCAGGCAAGCAGAACTCCAAACAACAGACTAACTGCTAAAACTATAAAATGTCTTTAATTATTTTAATATAAACTTCTATGTGATTTTGTGAGTTATTTCATACTCTAGTGCTTCAAAGAAGCTTTTAATTTTCTCAATTAGATTATATACTGATTCTCCATTATTTTCTACATATGCTATCATGTTGTCTGAAGCCTCCCACTAGACATCCTTCTCTAGAGATTAATGAGGAGTAATCTCAACTAATATAATTTAAACAGAGAAAACTAAGTTGAATCTTAACACAGCATTTTTCATCCATTATTCTTCCAATTCTAGGGCACATTGTGTATGGGTTGGGAGGTAGAAGGAACCAATGAATGGAGAAAGGCAGAGATAGATATAAATATTCTCACAGGAAATAATGAGGCCTCAAGAAAACAAGTTCAAACATTACTGGTACTACATCTTCAAAATACTCCCCAGCTTCAAACAGATTCTCACTTTTGCTTTTTTAATTTACTCTAAACACATGCTCCTTCTCATCACCGTTCAATTGCCCAGCTGTCTGCTGTTTTCTTTGGCATTATCTGACCCGCTTACAGGTGACCAAGTTGGTGTAATCATTTGCCATTCCCTTAAACCAGTGATGGGCAAACTATTTAAAGAGGGGGCCAAAGGAAAGGAAATGCTTATCTGTCAGTCTGCTTCTAATGCAACTCTTTCAAAGTTTCATTGTATTGTATCCTACTCATTGTATTCATCAGATTAGGAATAGTGTCAAACCACTGGATAGAATATTTCGGGGTCCCCCTTACCCCCTTATCTGGCCTGCTGGCCGTAGTTTGCCCATTACTGCCTTAAACTATCAGTTAGGGTATATATAAATTTGCCTTTACCCAAGTGGAGACAGGAGTATCACTGAATAAATTCAAGAGGGCACTGTGCCCTCTTTCTCTTTAGTGCCCTATCAAACTCTCATTCATTGCTTCAGACTGGCATTAAAGTTGGAGGACTGCAAACTCAAAGTGAATTAGCAGTATGATGTGGGGCCCATAAGCAAATTCAGGATACATTAATGGAAGTATAATATCCAGGGATGGAAGTAATGATCCTGCTGCATTCTGCCCGGGTAAGACAGCATCTGTGTGTTCAACTCTGGGTGCCACATTTTAGAAACACATGGAAAATGTTTTAAAGAAGCCAACTAGGATGATGAGAGAACTCGAAACCATAAGAGAATGGTTTGATAGAAGTGGGGAAATTTAACTTAAAAAAAAAAACAAAAAACTAGACAGAATACAATAAACGTGAAGGTTTTTTATATAGGAGACATCAGGATTATTTTGCTTGGCTTCAGAGAAAAGGGTTAGGACAATAGAAAAAAGCTCCAGGGAGACAGATTTTGATCCAATATTAGGAGGAAATAACTTCCTAATAATTAAAGCTATCTGGCTGTTCTACAGGTTAACCTCAGAAGATAGGAAATTATTTTCACTAAAAGAAAATCAACTGAAGGAGAAATATGCTCAGTTCTGAGTTTCATTATATTTCACGTCTTTGGTTCTACAATTCCATATACCATTAACTGAGAGACTGTCCATACTGGGAAGTTCTCTAATACCAAAGAAATCCTATCTGTCAGACTAAAAGACCAGCCAACAAAGTTGGCAAATTTCTTGAAAACCTATGTATGTGAGACCATGAATTTGGTTCACTGATTGGTCCAAAGCCCAAAGTATACAATAAGACACTTTCTCTTGGAGCCTCCACCTTCTGAGTACTATGTAAATTACTTGGATATAAATCTAATACTTGAGACAGAAAAGAGGTATGAGCCTTATTTTTGGAAGGAAACCTGGCAAGAAATAGCTATGTATCACCTCTGAAAATCTTTAGGGTTAGTTTTCTTCTCCAAATATCTGTTTTTGACATTGTCCACATATATAGGATCTGTTAAACATGCTTTGGATAAAGGAAGGTTAACTGCAGCCAACCTAAACTGATGGGCTAAGTGTGAAAATCTAAAGAGTAACTATCCCTAAATTCAGGCCACACATATTGTTTGAAAGGTCCCCATCTTAGAAGGGGACAAAGAATATAAACAAGTTACCATCTGGCTCAGCATGATGTATACTGCTCCGAAAAAATGATATTCCAAGGAAATAGGCGAAACAAAACTTTAAAACAGAATCGAGAGGAATTGCTTGTCATGGACTAGATGACATGGAATATAAACAAGTGTCCCAGAGCACACAGAGGGAAAAAAAGGGGGGGGGGCAGGGGAGAATGGTGTCAGAGACAAAGAGAAATACCTTTTTGTTAGGAACATCCATTAAACAGCTCATGTTTCCTTTGTAAATTTGGATGTGCTTTAGTGTTCTTGAGAGTTCTGTGTTAATCACAATATACATTTTATCCCAAATATTAGTTTCCATTATAACTAACAAAATTTGTATGCCATAGTCTTGCCTTTCTTTGTAATATATAAACATAATCTTTTCTATGAGCAGAAATAGACTATACCTTTAATAATAGCATTTTCTTAAACATTTATCATTCGCTTATCTTGCATTTTGTCTTCTAGTAGTTTTTTATTTCTTTTTAACCCTGGATTTTGTGTGTGTGTGTGTGTGTGTGTGTGTGTGTGTGTGTGTGTGTGTGTATGAGTGATATTTCCTGGGATTTGAAACAGATTCAAAAATCCTGTTATGGACTTTTAGAGGGAATGACTGGTAAAGTGTTATTGCAACAATAAAACTGATAGCTAGCATTTATATAGCACTTTAAGGTTTGTCAAGCACTTTGTACGTAATATCTCATTTGATCCTTACAACCCTGGGAGGGAGGTGTCATTATTATCCCCATTTTTCAGATAAGGAAACTGAGGCTGAGAAAGTTTAATGACTTGTTAAGGGTCACAATGATTAGAAGTATCTGATATCAAATTTGAACTCAGGGTTTCCTGACTAACTAGCATCTAATTAGCACCTAGCTGCCTCATACTTTATTATAATAATATCTGTAGCTAACATTTCTATAGCACTTATATGTGTATGATTATTATCTTAATTGATCCTCACAACAACCCTTCAAGGTAGGTGCTATTATTATCCCCACTATACATATGGGGAAACTGAGGCAAATAGAAATTAAAAGACTTACTCTGGATCACACAATCAGTAAGTATCTGAGGCTGTATTTGAACTCAGGTCTTCCTGACTCCAGTCACAGCATTCTATTCACTGCAGTACCCAGTTCTCCCATGTATATGAAAATATTTGCATATGTATGTACAGTATAGGTATAATCCATTCATGTAGTACTTTATGATTTACAAAGCCCTTCCCTTATAAGTATCCTTTGAATTAGGGAATTTTAGGATTACTACCCATATTTTACAGATGAAGAAACTGAATCTTAGGGAGATTACAAAACTTGTCCCTGGTTGTGTATCAGTACTGCAGATGTAAAGCCAACCCAGAGTTCCCAACTTTAAGTCTGTGGGTGTTGCCCCTATCTCTCTGCCCACCCCAAATTGACTCTGTGATTCAGAGTGAGAAAACCAACCAAAAATTAAGCCTGAGGCAGTAATGTCATCAGTTTAAAAAAAAAATAGTGCTACACTTCCATTCACCAAAACATGGGTTCAAATTCTGCCTATGATACAAGTTATGGGATCAAAAGCAAATTCTTTAATTGCTCTGTGATTCAGTTTTCTTACTTGCTAAAGTGAAATAAAGATGCCTATATTATCTATCTCGCAGGGTTGTTGTGAAACTCCTGAATAACATAGGCAAAGCATTTAGCAAGGATTAAAAACTGATAGTGGAGACACTATGGTACAGTGAAGAGGAAGCATACTGGTTTTGGAGTCAGAAAATTCGATTTCAAATCCAATCTATGGTATTTAAAAAGTACTTAGTCTCCCTGGGTCTCAGTTTCCCTGTTGGTAAAATGATGGCATTGGCCTGGATGGCCCCTAAGATGCCATTTCCATCCTGCTCAGGAGAGCTGATTACAAAATTGTGAGTGAGGGGGCAGCTGGGTAGCTCAGTGGATTGAGAGCCAGGCCTAGAGATGGGAGGTCCTAGGTTCAAATCTGGCCTCAGACACTTCCCAGCTTTGTGACCCTGGGCAAGTCACTTGACCCCCATTGCCTATCCTTACCACTCTTCTGCCTTGACAGAAGGTAAGGGCTTAAAAAAAAAATTGTGAGTGAGGGCATTCATACTTTAGGAATGCACAAATACCATATAAATCAGAGCTTGATTTATTGTTTTGTTGATGGTAGAGTTAAGAACGTGATAGAAAAAAGGTTAATGAGTCAAATTAAAATTAAAACTGTGTCATAAGAACATTTTTGTACAGAGAACTGGCTATTAAACATTTATCAACACAATCCTATTTCCAGCACTGTTACTTTTATATATATAACAGATAATCTTATGACATCAGAAAATTGAGTAATAAATATATGAGCCTCATCCAAGCCAGGACCACCTGTTTATAAATGAGTTTACCAGAAGCAACTATAATATTCCTTTGGAGCAATTACTATGGCATAATATACTAGCAATATAGGGGATACAGCTGCAAAAATTAATTAGGTGTGATTCAGTGCCCTTATAGATGAAGATAATACTATAACTCACCATCAGTAGAATCTATTTTGAGTTGATTTTTTCACAAATGGAGATGTATTTTTTTACATGTCCTTCTTCCCCCTATTCCTACCCTTTCTTCTCTTTCCCTCTCTACTTCCTCATTTTTTCCTCCTATACCACACAGAATAGTAGAAAAAAACATTCAATTTAGAATCAGAAAAATCTAGGTTTCATTTTCAATTCCAACACATTAGCAATGTGTACATAACCAATTACTTAGCCTTTCTGAGGGTTGGTTTCTTCTATAAAATGACCCTAAAAATACACATACTATCTACCTTTAAAGCCACTATTAGTAAAGTGTTTTGCCTCAAAGCATTATGCAAATATGGGTCATTAGTTACTAATACTAAGCACCTGTGCATTATGCCCAGTTAGTAGGGGCAGAGGGAGATGTAAGGGAGACAAAGTACCTGCTCTCAAGGAGGTGGTAATCAAATTAGCATCTTGTATTCACCCAGAATGTTGATTATTTTCATTAACAAAACATATTGAAATGCAGATTACTATTATAGAACTCCTGACTATGACCTCACTTACCCAGAGTTCCAAGGGGTAGAGTGAATTCACCAGAAACATTCAGACTGTAGGCATCCACATCTTACAAAAATATAGACACACAGGCAGCTAGTGGGTGAAGTTGACAGAGGCCAGGGACTGGGGTCAGGAAAATCTGAGTTCAAATCTAGTCTCAGACACTGTCTAGCTGTGTGACCCTAGGCAAAGTCTCTTAACCCTGTTTGCCTCAGTTTCCTCATCTGTAAAATGAGCTGGAGAAGGAAGTAGCAAATTATTTCACTATATTTGCCAAGAAAACCTCAATGGGGGTCAAAAAAACCAGACACTACTGAAATAAAATTTACCTTGAACATTTCATTTTCATACAAATGTAAAGAGCATGGGAGTTAAAAAGGCATGAAAATAATGGTAATTAATCTCAAAGACATGCAAGGATAAGAATCCTAGTAGGTGCCATAATGGAGTGACTATTATGGTGTCAAAACCTAAACAAACTACTTTTAAAATCTTACACATTTTTCTTTTGAGAAGCTCAGTAGTTACTTGCCATGATCAAAAATCTTACATTAAAAAAACCTGCTGATTGCCAAGAAAGGCACCCTGGAAGTCTTGTATTCTCCTTTAAATGAAGGTATTTTTAAATATATGAAAGCTCACATTACTAATCACAGTATCTCTTCAATTTTTTTTAAAGCTGTTAAAAAAAATTGGAGTATGATCAAGCAAACATTTATACGTAAATAAAAATGGTGAAAATATCTCCAGTTCTTGGGATACAGCCAATTCAGTTTCCTGTAAATACTCGAGTAACAAAATCTATAGTTACAAAGCTAGATAATAAACCTGCCAACTTTTAGTTTTAGACAAGTGAATTTATACACACGGAACCAATCGGCTCAGTTTAGCCACGTAGGTGTTATGTATTTGTCACAGAAATTGACATCTGAAAGAAATAACAGATTTCATTTTTCAGACCTTTGGATGGAGCCTGATCTATGCTCTAAGTATATTACTTCATCCTAAAGACAACTCACATTGTTTGAGTAAGTCACCTTGATAGAGACTTCAGAAGACATGTCAGAAATGATCAGGAGTAGACGGTAAAAACTTGGTAGGGCATTATAAATGTCATGTAATACAAAAGGTCTCATGAGTATGGTCTTAAATAATTCCAATCACTTTTCACCATTATTTCATCGATTTCATATTGCATGTCAAATTTAGAAGACATGAAAAGGCACATATTACCCTAGAATTGAGTAATAATGTTTTTGTTTCTGAACCTATTCTGGAAATTAAAAAAACAAAACAAAACAAAACAAAACATAGGGTATTCGAATATTTATTCTTCATTCGACCTTTCATTATGAGTCTATATTAAACAAGTTACTAACTATGCAATGGATATGGGAGACAGCTGATGAGTGGATAGAATATAGTATTTAGAATCAAGAAGGCGAGAGTTCAAATCTTGTCTGCTGAGTTTGTGATTCTGGACAAATCACTTAACCTCTCTCAACCACAGTTTCCTCATCTTTTCAATGGAGATAATAATAGCACCAACCTTTCAAAGATCAAATGAGTTAATTTATGTACTCTGCAAACTTCAAAGTAATCCTGGGCTTTTAAAGGTTCTACTTCACTTCGAAATTCTACCTCAGAGCTATTAGAGTGGCAAAGATGATAAAAGAGGAAAATGAGGTTGGAGGGACTATGGGAGAACAGGTATATTTGTATACCATGGATGGAGCTCCAAACTGGACTTGTCATTGTGGAGAGTAATTTGGAGCTCTACCTAGAAAGTTACTATTCTCTAAGCATACTCTTTGAGTCAAATATGCCATTACTGAACCTATACCCCAAAGAAATCAAAGAGAAAAAGTATAAACAAAAAGATATAAAGCTGTTCTTTTGTGGTAGTGAAAAATTGGAAACTAAGGAATTGTTTGCAGGAACAGCTAAATAAATTGTGGCATAGGATTATAATAGAATTTTATTGTGCCACAAAAAAAGGATGAAACTGACAATTTCAAATGTAACCAAGAAGATATTTCTGAACTGATACTGAGTGAAGTAAGCAGAATAAGGAGAACACTTTATACAGTGATACTATTATTATTTTTTTTAAAACCTTAGCTTCCGTCTCAGAATCAATACTAAGTATCTGTTCCAAGACAGAAGAGTGGTAAGGGCTAAGCAATTGGAGTTAAGTGACTTGCCCAGGGTCACATAGCTAGGAACTATCTGAAGCCATATTTAAACACAGGACTTCCCATCTCCAAGCCTGGCTCTCTATGGCTAGATTGATAACAAGGAATTTGGGGAATTTATATATCTTTTAAGGGAACTGAGGATAATTGATAGGCTTGACACAGAGGGAAAAACTACCTGGACAAAAGGAAGGCACTTCACACCTGATTAATACTGCTAACTCCACCTAAAATACTTTTAGGTCTATTGTTAATCAGAAATTTGTGAAATTGAGCTTTGGAGAAATGCTTATGTCACAAGGTCAACCCTGAGGTCTTCTACTTTCAAGCTAACTGAACTTGGAGGGGTGGGAGGTGGGGGAAGGCTCACACCATATACTAAGAAGACAATTAAACTATTTTTAACTTGAAACTTTTTTTTTAACCCTTACCTTCCGTCTTGGAGTCAATATTGTGTATTGGCTCCAAGGCAGAATAGTGGTAAATGCTGGGCAATGGGGGTTAAATGACTTGCCCAGGGTCACACAGCTGAGACATGTCTGAGGGCAGATTTAAACCTAGGACCTCCCATCTCTAGGCTTGGCTCTCAATCTACTGAGCCACCCAGCTGCCCCCTTGAAACATTTTTAAGAGAACTATTTTTGTTCAAAAGTTATGCTTCCTACCCCACCACCCTAAGTTAAAAAAAGAAAAAAGAAAAAAATCAACTTGCAACAATTATGAGAAGAAAGGGAAATGAGGTTAGCAATAGTATTTGAAAAAAAAAAAAAGAAATAAAGGTCACTGAAGAATTTTTTTTAATTCATAGAAGAGAACAAAAGTTTAAAAGAAAACACAAATGAGCACCATACATTTGAATGTAACAAAATGCATTTATTAGATACTTAAAAGGAAAAGCAAGCTTTATTCAGTGAATATTGAAGATTTCACCTAAAATCTTCATTATCTGATCTTCTTTGTATATGGAAATGCTTAATTACTTCAGTTTCTTGAGTTCATGATTTAAAAAAATATTTAAAGTACCAGAGAGAACTCAGAAATGGAAATGCCCTCTCTTATTCAAGGACTCCTTTATGCTATTTCTCTTCCTCCTTTTATTTATTTATTTTTTTAGATAGGACATATTTTACAATTACTGCTCTGGTACACTCACTAGAAATGTTCTTTTTTTTAAAAAATTAATATTCCAAATGTTTACAAATCCAAACAAACATTTCCATATATAAAGAAAAAGAGTATATTATACTAATGAAATCATAAATCTCTGATATGTTTAACTTACTTTTCTTCATGCCTGCATAATGGATCCCATCCACAAGAGTTCTAACCCCCACTCCCCCCCACACACCCTCACTACATCACATAGGGATATCATCAGAGAGGCTAACATGTTCATATAAGTTGTCTTTCATATTTTATGTTTCTGTTTAATTTCTAGAGGCAGCAGTCTCAGTTTATTCTTCTAGTATTAGTTCCGTGGTTGTGTATAATGTTCTCCTGGTTCTACTCATTTCATTGTTCATTATCTCATATATTTCTTTCCAGGGTTTTAAAAAATTAGTTTTTTCATTGTTTCTCATGGGGCAGTATTATTCCACCAACATTTGTTTAGCCATTCCCCAATTAATGGGCATCCCCTCAGTTTCTAATTCTCTGCCTCTACAAAGAGAGCAGATATAAATGTTTTTGAACAAATGGGTCCTTTTCCTCTTTCCCTGATCTCCTTGGGAAACAGACCTAGCAATGCTATGTCTAAGGGTCTACAAAGTTTTATAACTCTCTTTATGTAATCCCAAATTGCTCCCCAAAATGGTTGGATCCATTCACAGATCCAAAAACAGTGCATTAATGCCCCTATTTTCCCACATCATCTCCAACATTTGTCATTTTGTTCTTTTGTCATTTTAGCTAGTCTGATGAGTGTGACTCCCTCATTTTCCTGATCCCCTGTTTATTAAAATTTTACTATTATGCCAGGGGGAGATTCTGCAATTTAT
Source organism: Gracilinanus agilis (assembly GCF_016433145.1). Classification (NCBI taxonomy): domain Eukaryota; kingdom Metazoa; phylum Chordata; class Mammalia; order Didelphimorphia; family Didelphidae; genus Gracilinanus; species Gracilinanus agilis. The sequence goes on from NC_058135.1 coordinate 155,422,261, forward strand.
CAACAAACTAATTGAAAGTGAATTCTGAATAAGCAGCTCTATAAGTGAAAGAGTCTGAGGAATATTAATGTGGAGAAAATAGACTGTGAGTTAGGGGGGGTTGATCTTCTCTCTAGAAAACCTGTCCTCACAAGTCAAAGAAACAGTTACAGAGCTGTAAAGAGAGACTCTCAGTCAGTATTTTATTCAAGAAAAGATAAATCCACTGATTCTATCTTGAATGAGGCCTTAAACTATTTAGAAGACCTCCTACCCCACCAAGAAAGTCTAATGAGATTAATTAGAGACCTCCAGCCTCTAGACCTCCCATTTTCTAATGGGATAAACTACAGAAAACATCCTCCATAGGAACAGACCTGATCTTTGCAACTACTGAGACCCCAAGGTCAACACATTCTTACCTAATGCACCTGCTATCTTGCCCCAGTTACTCAATTCATCAAATAAGGAAAGTTTAGCAGCAGCCTCACTATAGTGACATCTTTTATTGCTTATAACATGGCGCTCTCTCTCTCTCTTTCTTTCTCTCTCTCTCTGTCCATCCAACTGTCTATTGTCCTATTGTCTGTCTGTCTGTCTCTCACTCTCTCTGTCTATGTATCTATCTATCTATCTGTCTGTCTGTGTATCTGTCTGTCCTTCTGTCTCTCTATCTAGTTTTTTATATGTGTGTGTGTACAGACATATGTTACATATACACAAAATATAAATACATACTCATATATGTGGCCATATACTGTGTGTAATATATACATGCATATATACACATACACATATACTTGTAAATGTGTCTCCCTATGTTTGAAGATGTTAAGCCGCCTGACAATACCCATCAACTGTGTGCATTAAACTTTTTAGCTTGTAGCTTTGTCTGCTGAGCTCCAGTGGAACCATCCAGGAGGCTGTCCTAGGGCCTCTGGGGTAAGGAATTATCCAACATTAGTAAAAACAATAAGATGTTTTAGGAGAGAGAAACCCAAGAAAGAACTTCTAACACAACCAAAGAAAGTAGAGATGTTAGTAGTATCTACATAGATTGCAGTTTTGAACAGAATATTTAAAAACCCCAACAACAACAGAGAGAGAAAGCAAGCTTTTGCCTTATCTTATTGGAAACCAGGAATCTCAGTCAATTCCTTGCCATTACCAAATCTCAAAGCTTTGGATGTCTTCCTTCTCTCTCAGGGAATCCCTCCTCCTATTCCAAGTTCTCCTTTCCGTGTTCTTTTGTTTACATATTTATTTGGTTTTTTTTCCTTTGGAAGGCAAGTTCCTTAAGAGCCAGGACTCTCAAGCTTGCTTATATTTGCATCCCCAAAGTGTCAAGCACTTTGTAGGAGCTAAATAAAGGCTTTCTCTTTCATTCATTTAATCAGAGGAAAGGAGTTAAACCTCCCAACAAATAGTAGCCTCCAGTTCTATCATTCTCTTTTCTTTAATCTAGTCAACAAGCATTTTTCCTGGGGATATAAAGAAAGCAAAATAATAATAATAATAAAAATTTAAAAAAAGGTCCCACCCTCAAGCACTCATATTCTAATTAAAAGAGTCAACAAACAAACAAAGACTATGCATATGTTGTGTAAATAATCTCAGAGGGCTGACACTAGCTCCAAGGGTGGCTTTTGAGATTCAAGTAAGGTTTGTAATTCCAACCCTCCCTACCTGATAGCACCCAGCACCAGACTGAGCCAGCAGAAGGAATGGAAAGGAAGTCAGTCTTTGAGGGCTGAAGGGAACCCTGTGGAAGGTAGAATTTCAGATGAGACTGGAAGGAATGCAGGGAAGCCAGGAGAAAGAGGAAAGTCTAGAGAGCCTTCCAGGTTTGGGGGGGAACAATCAGTCAATAAATCGATCAATAAGCATTTATTGAGCACCTATTAAGCTCCAGGCTCTTTATGCTAAGCAATGAGTGAAAATGCTCAGTCCGGAGATGGAGTGTCCTATGTTAGGAAGAGCATGCATCCCTAGGTTACAGTATAGTATTAAGAAGTCTGAAAAGGTAAGAGTGAGTCAGGTGATGAAGAGCTGTAAGAGCCGAATAGAATATTTTATATTCAGTTCTAGAGAAAATAGGAAGTCACTGAAGTTTATTGAGCAGAGAGTTGCCACAGTCAGATTTATGCTTTAGGAAGATCATGTTGGCTGCTAAAAAGAGGATGGAGTGGAATAGAGAAAGACTTGAGAAAAGGAGACCCCACCCAGAAGGCTACTGCAATAGCTTAGCCATTAATAAAGGAAGATAGTTGTGAAGTGGGGTACTTCGTAACACAAATCCAGACACCCAGAAATTCAATTATTGGAACCGTTATTTATTGGTTAAAGAAGAAGAAAAGAGAAAAACTAGTATTATTATTACCAGTTGGGACAGTCTTCCCTAGTGGAAGCTGCGCAGACTAACCTCACAATACAGCTTATATAGGTTTACAAGATATAAGGCTATCCCCTGCTATCCCCCTTCACATCCAGGTTCTTATTTGTCTAGACACAACTCAAAACAAAACATTGGTAGTGGGTGACATTTAGGATATTTACTCTTCACATATACCTAAACACTCAACCTTAGTTACCTATATGTTTGCCCTACATTCTCTCCTGACCTATTTGTTTGTACCTAAACACTTATCCCCAGTTAACCATGAGTGTTAACCTTATAGTCCATTCTGACCCATTTGTTTGTATTGGTGTCCTTTTGATATCTGCAAGGGTAATTTATGACTCTGACCTTTCACTTGCCTAGGTTGTTTGCCCACCTGGAAGGCCTAAGTCAGTTTCTCAAATAATGCGGGAATGGATGATTCTACTTTATTCTCTAACCTATTTCATTTATTCAGTCTACTTCAGTTGTTTGTTTGTTTGTTTTTTAATTAAGTACTTATGAGCAAATCTCTGCAGATACAAACAGAAAAGTTAGACAGTCCTGCTCTCAAGGAGCTCATAGTCTGATCAATAAGACAACATATGGAAGATTTCAGCCTCACATCAGTCCCATGGTCATTAGGGTACAGCCTGAATGTTAATGCCTCTTCTTTAATGCTATTTCCATTGATTAAAGAAAAAAAAAAAAAAGCTATTTCCTAAAATGGAACCATTTGTCAATGCCAAGGCTTTTGGTGGCAACAAATTTCTTTTCCTGGGTCTTCAGTAGCTTGGCTCTAACACCTTCAGGGCATCTTGCCAGGCTGCATGTGCTGCTTCCCAGGATGATGGACTATGGTATTAGGCTGGAAGGATGACTATTATCAAAGTTCTTGAGTTCAGAGTCTTGAGCTATCTCATTCAAAAACTGAAGGAAGTTAGTAGTCAAAAGTAGTGGTGATGGTCTGGGACATGCTGTGTGTTTTTTCTTGTTCCTCCACATATCATAAGGTGATGAGCTCTTGTACCAGGGTTATAGAATTGTCAGAAGAGGGATAGGGGCATATACAATAGATATTACAGAATTAAATCTATAAGATAGCAACAGACTTGATTTGGTAGAGGGAACAGAGAGAGTGTAGTGGATTAGAGGATAATATCCAGCTTGTAAGCCTGAGTAACTGGGAGGACAGTGTTTCCCTCCATAGAAATAGTGTCTAGGAAGAGGGGAGGGTTGAGGGAAAATATGAGTTCTATTTTGGATATGTGTTTAAAATGTCTGTGGAACAACTGGTTTAAGATGTCCAAAAGGCAAATGGATATAAACTTTAGCCTCATCCACCAAAATTCTTTTTTGTATGCCTTCTGAACAGGGCGATGGCATAAAAATTGTTGTTTGTAGTTACTGGAATTAATCTTCCTATATAAGGTAGTTTATCTGACTAAACCAATATCCTCATTTTGATGAGTAATGATTTATGTATTTGTTTTTGAGGTAAGATTTACCCAAAGCATTCAAGGTTTATTTGATTCTTAGTAAAATTCACAGCCTGTTTTTGAGGGAGGGCTGGCAGGTTTGGAAGTATCCTAGTAGGATATGGCAAAGATGCCATTATTGCCAAGGACAGAAAGGGCTAAGTTGACAATATTCTTGTAGAGACTTAACCAACTTACAGCAAAAAGTACTTTGTCTCAAGATCCCGCCCACCATCTAGTGAGTAGTTGTTGGGCTACTTTATCATTGTATCTGCTTTCTCTACCTGGGGGCTACCAGCTTCAGGTACCAGGTCTTGATGCCTTTGGTCAATACACTGCATAATCAACCCCAGAGCACAACTCCTAAGATGCTTTTACTAAGGTGCCCCTCTCAAGGCCCTCTTAAACCCAATGTGGGCAAGGGACAGATTGTATAGAGAATGAGATTTTTTCCCTGTCAGAGCAACTGTATTTGTGGCTGGACAGTTTTTCATTAAGGTATGGAGATTAAAATTAACATATACATTACTAAATATTATATGTATAAATTTTTATTAATAATAAACTAACAAAGAAAACTAACTAAAAGGTACTAACCAGCCCACTCCCAAGAGCAAAAGAAGAAGGAGGAGTTACAGCCAACCATAAAACAATAATGTGACCACGCAAAGGTGGAAGTGTAGGAGAGTTTAAAGGGAATTTTGGGTAATACTAAGGGACTTATGGAGGATGTAGTCCAAGGTTCAAAAATCCCCATTTATACAAATGCTAGCAGCTTCTTGGCTTGTCCTTCATAATCTGTTTTGATTCCAAACACATCCATGCCAGATAAGTGTAAAACTGGGATAGCTTTATTTAAAAAAAAAAAAAAGATTTCTGGCTTTTCCTTTTCAAGGTAAAGGTCTGAGAAAGCTAGTTAGGTTACCTTCTTGTACATTGGAAGGAATGAGTTGGCTGTAGCACTCTTAACCTCCACCCTACCTTCCCATTCAAGTGATTTAGCTTTAGGTGCCAGAATTTCTTTTTATAGCTCTCCTCTTGGAATGTATGTATGTGGAGAATATATCCATGAAAAGAGGTGTCCCAGTCTTTTCTTGAATGTAACAGTGTGATGGAGTCAGCTTAAAATGACTCATGAAAGACTATTGTTAAAATTTCAGTGTTAGCATTTACATCTCAAGAACTGGAAAATGCTACAAATCAGGAATTTTAAAAAAAATTCTAAAGACATGGGGGAAATGATGGAAAAAAATCTTAATAATGTCAATAAAAATTAAAGTTATATTGTTCATAATTTCCCCCCAAAACTCAGTTACTAAATATTTATTAGTATATTCCTGTCTATTTGCAAGTTTCTAGTAATGGACAACTTCTTTCTGTTTGGGGATTATAATTTTTAGACAGTTCTTCCTTTTCTGAATTAAAATCTGTTTCACAGTGATATCTAGCCCCTAATTTCTATCACAACAACACAGAACACCGACTGCTTCTTCTATGTGACCAATCTTCAAGAATTTGTAGGCGGTTCCCTTGCTTATCCAAAGTATCCATTTCTTTAATCTCAACCTTCTTCAGTTTCTTTATTCTTTAAATGACATAATTTACAAATTTCTCAGCATCCCAGTCACTCTCCTGGAAATATATTCAAATTCATCCACATTCATCTTAAAATATGATTTATCTGGAAACCTTCAACTAATATTATATAATAATAGTAGGGTGTTCATTTTTTGCAAGCTTTTTTATTGTCTTATTCATTAATTTAAAATTAATAATCAGATGATCATTTAACAAGATTATCCTTCAAAGAAATCTTAAATTATTTTATATGTAAAAATGGAAATTACTTGGAGGAGAGTGAAATTTTGCTATATTGGATCATTATGTGTGTGTGTGTATATCAACATGATGGTCTATTCTGTAATGTCATTTGTGAAAGGTTGCCAGTTCCCTTCCAATACACTTATCGAGTGTCTTTAATATGTCTAAAGCATATTCTCATAAAAGTTTTATATAAATGGAGACACAGGAACATGGGGTGATTGTTATTGATACTTTTTCTGAAGCTTTTGACAAAGGGCAGTAAGATAACACAGTGAAGAAAAATTCTGTAGGACCTGGGTTCAGATCTTCTCTCAGACACATCCTAGTGACCTTGGGCAAGTCATTAAATTCCATCTTCTTCTCCCTTGTCGCTCTTCTGGCTTAGAATTGATACTAAGAGAGAAGGTAAGAGAAGAAGGAGGAGGAGGAGGGTGAAGAGGAATGACCTTTGGTGGTATTGGAGGGAGAGGTAATAGAATACAATTTTTTTTCTTGTCCTTAGTAACTTTTAAAATCTTGATATTATACTCAGTAAGGTATATATCTGTTTTTCTTATTTTGTTTTCTATAGTGCCATTTCTACTTCTATTAGTAGTATATTTAGGACTGTTAAATTAGCATCTAGGTGTGGTTGACCCACTGCTCTTGATGTTTAAAAGAATCTATCATTAAAAAAATCTTTACAAATCTTTATAATTTTTTTATATTCAAATTTTCTTTCCCATTTCATCTGCCAATGTCCTTGAGATGACTTTCCTTAGTTGTTTGATGAACACTGGGGAGATAAGATAGTTGTGGATGAAATGGAAAAGATTTCAAATAATAATTAATTACCTGATAAGAGTTTCATACAAAGATTATAGGATAAAAGATTTAGAGCTTGAAAGGAATTGAGAGATTATCTAGTTCAACCCCTTCATTTTATATATGAGAAATCTGAAGCCCAAAGATATTAAGTGATTTGGCAAGTTCCCACTGGTGATAAGTAGAAGAGCTGGGATTCAAACCAAAGTCCTTTGCTTCCAAAAACTGAGTGCCATTTTTTATTCCCTGATTATACTTCTCCTTGTAACAGAGGGTTAAGAACTGACTGATATCTTGGGACTTGTAATTCTTAGATACAAGCTTTATCTCTTCTTAGCCCTGAGAAAATATTAGCAATATTTGATTTATTCATGAGTTTACTGAGATTGGATATTGCTTATATTTCTATAAGTACAAGACCACTTTAGTTCCAAGCAAATGTTTGGTGCAAATGATTGCAGTAAATATTTCATTAGAATGGGGACTATTTTTTTTTTTTTTTACAGAAATATCTTGGCTTCACCTAGTCTTGCCTAACATGGTGGATCTTCCTCCGCACTTAAAACATTCTAACCGCAGTTATAGTGTTCATCTTTTAATTTTCATTATATATACTATTATTGCTTGGGTACATGTCATCTATTTTGTTTATAATTTCTAAGTTCTTTGAGGGCACAGTCTGTATATTGGTTCATCTTTCCTTAACAAATGCCAACTGAATGGAATTACCATTCATTAGATGACTAATGTGAATTTAGAATTGACTACTGGGTTATTTTATATTGTCTCTGGTGTTTTCCAAACATCTCTTACATGTATTCCACATGAGAGATTCTTGAAGTATGTGGGACAATTATTATTGCCTCCATTTAATCAAGAAAGAAACTGAAACACAATAATGTTAAATGACTTTCCCCAGGTCATTCAAGTAATTATTGACCACACCAGCTCTGTAAGCTTTAGATTCCTTCATCACTTCCCCAAGGTTTTAGCAAAATGGGCAATACAAAAATAGTCCCTGCTCTTATAACCTTGTTGGAGATACAAACTTATAACAGAGGTTTAAGAACTGACTGATATCTTGGGAATTGTAGTTCTTAGATACAAGCATTATCTCTTCTTAGCCCTGAGAGAAATTTTGAACTATTGTGATCCTTTAGCTGGGAATAAAAAAGCGAACTTGAATAATGTCTGTGAGTATTTAAAGAAAAACACATTCTACAAGAGAGTAGTCTGAGAGGAAGATGAGGGAGATTATATGACCTAAGCAATAACAGCACTGGAGGAGATGCTGTCCCCAATCCTGAGCAAGCCTTAAAAAGTCAAAGTTAGAAAGAATCAGTGGCACAGGAATGACAATAGGTAAAAGGGAAAAATTGCAAAGAAAACCAAGTAACTGCAGAGACAGGAGAAGAGTAGGGCAAGTGGACCCCTGCAGATCTCTTGGAAAAAAGACTTTAACCTGAATTTTGCTGGTTGTAATTACTTCTTTAAGGACTTAGAAGAAGTTGGGAAGTTCCAAAAGATCGACTTCTACTCAATTATCCTCTCTCCATGCTTGTCTGAGGATAGAAACTTGAATACATTCTGGTTAATTATTCCACCTAAGTATTACCTAAGTCATGATTTTGCCACAACTATAAAAAGCCAAAGGTTAGCTGGAAACACACACAATTTAGATTGTAAGCTTCTTGAGAGCAGAGGCTTTTTTTTTTTGTCTCTTTTGTATCCCCAGAATTTAGCACAGTGCCTGGCACCTAGTAGGCACTTAATAAATGTTTGCTGATTTATTGATTTGATTAATTAAAGTAGGAAAGTTAGGGATTTTCCTTCACTGGGACAGTGAACTATTGAGATTATTTTCATCTGACAGAAATACCTTAGAAAGAGGGACCTTGTGACATGAAAATTATTATATTGTCCAAAATGTCATAGAAATAAAAGGACCAAGGAGTAAATATGAAATGAATGATAAAATACTACAAACTATTCTTAAGTTGTGAGGCAATGCAAATAAAGGGAAAATTAACTGGGCAGTGCTTGAGAAGTTTATTTGAAGGAAGATAAATTGGTAGGTAATTATAGGGTAATAACTGCTGCAGGCTCCATAAATATTTGTTTAAAAAATAGTTTGAGTGGTTATCAGATTGAGAAGAGGTTTGAGACAGGAAAGACAATGTGGTAAATAGTACGAAGATGGGGTTAGAATGAAGCCAGCTGGATCCTGTAGTGGATAGAGTGTTAGACCTGAACTCATAAGGACTTGAGTTGTAATGTTCTCTCAGATATTTAATAGTTATAGGACCCTGGTCAAGTCACTTAGCCTCATTTAGCTTCAGTTTCCTTATTGGTAAAATGAGGATGGCAATAAGCATCCCATGATTGCATGGATAAAATAAGATATTTGTAAAGCACTTTTAAAACCCTAAAATGCTAGCTCTAGTTATCATTATTGTTACCATTATGATTGAATGAAAAGTACCTACATAGACGGTGTCAAGAGGTGACATTTGGCCAGGAGAAGAACAAAGCTGACAGAAGTTTTTGACTTCTCTACAATCTTTCTTATTCTTGTGAACCAGTAACCAAAGACTGTTACATGAATACTATTCAATGCTCTACTTTGCTCATCTCCCTATTGACCCACAGCACCAAACACATTGTTTTGTCTGGAATAGACATATAGGACATTTTTTGCTGAATAAAGTTTAGAAAATGCAAACCTTTTTAAAGCAGTCCCTTGAATCCATTTAATATCTTTCGACATGAATTTAAATAGATATATGAGGCAGATCGAAGCATACCATTCTTCACTTTATTTCCTCCTAGTGTTTTGCTCTATTGTAAGTAATGTCTTTTTTTTTTCAACAAAATGAACATGGAAATATGTATCGTATGATAACACAACTACAACCTATATTATATTACTTGCCCTCTTGGAGAAGAATGGGAGAGAGGGAGAAAATAAGGATTGTAAAATATCAGAAAAAGCATATTAAAAATTGGGTCAATGTGTAAAAAATTAATAATCAAAGTTATAGATAAATATGTGAAAAATGCTCTAAATTATTATTGATTAGAAACTGCAAATCAAAACAACTCTGAGATATCATCTGATACCTATCTAACTGGTTAAAATGATAAAAGAGCAAAATGAGAAATGGTGCGGGTGATATGAAAAAATAGGGACACTTTATACATTGCTGAGGGACTGTGAACTGATCCAACCATTTTGGAGAGCAATCTGGAATTATACTCAAAGAGTTACAAAATTGTGTATATCTTTTGACCCGGTAATATCACTATTAATTTTAATTCCTAAGACAATCAAGGAATGAAGAAAAAGAAGCTACATGTTTTAAAATATTAATAGCAGTTCTTTTTGTGGTGGCAAAGAACTGGGAACTGAAGGACTGTCCATCAACTGAAGAATGACTAAAGAAGCTGGGGTATATGATTGTAATGGAATACTATTAAGTCATAAACAATGGCAACCAAGATGATCATAAAAAAATCCTTTTTTTTTTTTTTTTAAACCCTTGTACTTCGGTGTATTGTCTCATAGGTGGAAGATTGGTAAGGGTGGGCAATGAGGGTCAAGTGACTTGCCCAGGGTCACACAGCCGGGAAGTGGCTGAGGCCGGGTTTGAACCTAGGACCTCCCGTCTCTAGGCCTGGCTCTCAATCCACTGAGCTACCCAGCTGCCCCCCATAAAAAATCCTGAAACACTTTATATGAAATGACGCAAAGTGAAGCGAGCAGATCCAGGAGAGAATGTTGTACATAATAACAACAAGAATATATGATGATCTACTGTGAATTATCATCAACAATGCAAGGATCCAGGGCATCTCCAAGGGACTCATGATGAAAAAGGATATCCACAGCCATAGGAGGAACAGATGGATTCTGAAGGCAGATTGAAACATACCATTCTTTATTTCCCCTGTGAATTTTTCTCTAATGTAAGCAATATGTGTCTTTTTTCATAATGTGATGAACAGGGAAATATGTATTATATAGTAATATATGTACAACCTATATCATATTACCTGATTTCTGGAGGGGGAAATTTTTGCATTTTAAACAGCAACAGAAATATTGTTTGAAGAATGACTTGCAGCTGTCCATCTCCAGAGAAAGTAGTGATAAATAGAAACAAGACAAAGTTTTATTAATACATATAGATTTTTGTCAAATGATGCCCTCTTTAATTGGGAGAGGAAAGGGAAAGAGTGGAAGGAGGGAGGGAGGGAATTGTCTGGATGTGTTATTGTAACAAGCAAACAAACAATTTTAAATTAAAAAGTCAAAAATGATATAGATGTATAGGACTATATGAAATATTACATCATAATATTTAACTGAGAAAATTTGTCTTAATTAAGAATTGGTCAAAAGTTCCTTGGATAATTGAACGAATAAGTGAACCTTCCACCCAAAAGGGACATCAGGACACAGGTATTCAGTGTCATTGGAAATGGACATTTCTTCGTCCTGGAGATACTGCTCTTTGTCTTCAGCATGAACACACAAATTCAATTCTATTAAAAGTAATGAAGTAGGGATGTCAGCACAATTATCTGCAAATGGTTTGTGTCTGTTCAGGCTTTTTCACAGTTCAGGGTAATAACTGCTGCAGGCTCATATAATTTCAGCAGCAAAAACTGGCTGCATGATGTTTATGGGCACTTTAATTCATAGACAGCATTTCTACAGACAGCCTTCAAAGGTGTCTGGTTGTTTGGGTCCCAGACTCAGTTCCTAGCAGTGATTCAAGAAATCTTCTACCCCAGTTTGGTCAAACTGGGTCCCTTTGCCCAAAGGAAGGAAGAGATAAATATAAACAGCCTCAGTGACTGATGAGTCATTTCATTTTTTCTATATCTAGTAGAATATAAGCTTATTGAGGACAGGGAATGTGGAAAATTAATATTGAACTTTAATACTTTTTATATGAAACTTTTCATAAAGCTTGAATTTAGGAAGTCAGCCAGCATCCAAGTTAAAGTAATTTGCTCCCAGGCCTCAGAGCATCTCACTGGGCTGTTTTTATGAGAGGCAAGGTGGAAACCTGCTCCTTATTCATCTGTAAACAAGAACCTCCTTGGGTAAGAAAAGTCAGTGAGTTCTAGCTGCCATTTTGGACTACAGTGACCCAGCCACAGGTCAAAGAAGAAGGAGACTTACTAGAGTCCTTAAGACCAGGCTCTTCCTGTGATGATGCAATGAGGGAGGGGTTGTCTTGTTTTCCCATCAGAAATGTCTTGGGAAGTCCAGGGAGGGACTGAGTATAGGTTGGTGTTCCCAAAAGGTTCCTGGTCTGTCTTCTAGCCATGTGGGCTCTGGGCTAGCTCTTTTGCCCTGCTTGTGCTTCTTGGCATCATTCAGATGACAGTTTGTCTTCAATGGCCAATTAATAAATTAGCATAAATTTAATATCTATTGTCTCTAGAGATTTCAATGTCTCACTTTTGTCCCTATCCCATAGCTCAGGAGGTCCTTAATAAATGCTTACTAGTTAACTGATTGCATGTGATATCAAAAGAATTCTACTAATCATTGTGTTTATCCTTATCTACCCTATTGGTGATTGGTATATTCACTGATACCTGGAGTCTCTTTTCCCTACATTGGTGTGGTTTTGTAAAGGCTCCAGCTCCTTTGGTTTATGTTAATAAAAACTTCTCAGACCCTTCTCTCTCAATGACCTGGCTGCTCGGAATTGTTTATTATCAGCTTAGGGCCAATTACATGAACTGCAGTTCTAGGTACAGTTTCATATCCCAGAATAATTTCACAACTGGGACCCAAAGGTAATTGATGAGGCCAGCAAATATTTAGAAAGCATTTACTATACATGCCAGGCACCATTGAAGTGGAACCACACGTTCCCCTCTACCATTTTTGTTCAAGTATTGACAAGGAACTAGCACTAACAGATTTCTGTTCACAACGTTCAGCCCCATGTTCAATAAGATGCAACTTGGTTTACTTAATTAAGAATGTAAATCTTGCCTGGAATTCACTCAACATACAGATAGCTTTCTACTTAACTACATGATTTGAAATTAATCAGGGGAATTAGAGCAGGACTTGGCTATGTGCACTTTTGTTAGCACTTTGAATGCAACCATTTTGTTGAAAGGATTCTAATTGCTGTGGCATTTTTAAAGTGAAGCTATATTTACCTTCATTTTAAACTCCTTCCTCCATAAAAATGAACATTGACCAAAATTATGCCAGAAGCTTTCTTGACTCTCAGCTAGAGTGTTTATAATGTTGCTGCTTTTAACAATTTTGAAGGGCTTTACAAGGGATAATTTAGCATTTTATAGAGAGATATCTACTGAAATGACACTCAAGAGTAAAAGAACAGAAACTATGCCTTTAAATGTTCCTTCCTTCCTTCTTTTCTTTCTTCTTTTCTTCCTTCCTTCCTTCTTTTTCTTCTTCCTTCCTTCCTTCCTTCCTTCCTTCCTTCCTTCCTTCCTTCCTTCCTTCCTTCCTTCCTTCCACCAAGAATAGGAATTTAGTAAAGTTCCTACCTTTAAGCATTATATCAAGAGAATGAATTGATGGTGAATAATATTTTTAAAATTACTTCCTAAAACTTGCTTTGTTCTCCGTCCCTCCTTCCCCCCTTTCCTACTGGTTGTTGAGGTTAGATTTTTAGGTGAAGGTGATTGAAGATGGGTATGACTTTTTGAACTTCAAAAGATCAGGAGTGGACCACCAGAACTCCCAAAGTCAGTTCATTCTAGGTTTTACAGTCACCCTCTTGTCCAACATTGATGCCCTGAAGGAAGCAGGCCATCTATAGTTGAGGTGCAGACTTCTCAAATTGAATTGGTAAGTAAACTTGGTGGAAAGAATGCTATGTGAAAATTTCTTTAAATATAAGCTCCTCTTCACAGGAGCTGAAGTGGTATGGGGGAGACCGTGCTCCAGGTGCTGTAGAGAAATGTTTGTAATTTCTTATCTTGCTATATTTTCTCAGTAAATATACTTTCATAAAAATATTAGTTTAAAAAATAATCTCTTAAAAATAACAATCTTTGCCAAAAAAAAGAAACAAAATATAGTGGTACCTTGCTACATGAGCACCATAAGTGACAAGCAATATGAGATATGAGCAGTCATGATCAGGATTTTTTGCTTTAAGTCATGAGTGGATATTTGAATCAGGAGCTTCTGCCACCCTCCACTAGATAGTGTGCCCAGAGTTTGATTTCACATGTTACACAAGGCTATCTTATTTAGTTCAGTGTTTGTCTGGCTGTGCAAGTATCTATATTGAACTGTTTTCGCTTTCTTCTTTATTTTTGTCTTTATTGTCAGTTTTTTGGCAAATTTCTTAACTTTTAATCATGGATCCTGACAATGGAGGAATTGAAGCAGCAGCAGCAGCATACAGAGGTTTTGCAGGAAATTAGTGAGGAGGAGCCTGAGGTGGATGAGGTAATAGTACAAGCAAGATTAAGGAAATGTTAAGGAGTTGGGAAAAAATTACACAGTTTGTTGAAAAGACACACCGAGAAAAAAGTTGCGACAGACTATGAGTTGGAGCTGTGTGACAACTCTTGCTTCACACAATTATCAAAACGTCCTGAAAAGGAGGAAGAAATAAACTTCCATGGAAAACTTTTTGTTGAAATGGCCTCTAAGTGAAATTGAGGAAAGTGTGGTAAAATAGCCAAAATTCATTTAAGAAAATGTTGATATTTAAGTAAAGTAAAAACATAGCAATTAAGTTTAGCATTAAAGTTACAGATCATAAATAATGTGTAAGGTCAATTTTGCATTTAAATGTAGTGTTATGTGTGTAGAGTAAGTTTTGTTAAGCTATAGCACATCAAATGAAAACCTTCTCCACGAGCAACTTTGCCTGACCTTGAAGGTAAATAACATTTCATAAGCAAGTTTATTTCTTTACATTCTTTTTATTATCTATAAATATATTCATTTGTTATTTACAAAATATGTTTTTACATTTAAAAGCATATAAAACAAAAATAATTGTTTTTGGGGGCTGGAACAGATTATTTACATTTCTATTCATTTAAGTGGGGAAATTCAATTTAGTTACAAGTTTGGCCATAGAAAGCATTAAACTTATGTGTCAAGGTGCCACTATAGTTTGTTAATTTTGTGCCCATGCACCTATATGGCCTATGTAAAAAATAAAATTAATATATAATGCTAAATTGCCATCATGGTAAAAATAAAATTAATATGTAATAGCTTTAAATTTATTATGATTTCATAAAATTTATTAATAATCTCTAGAAAATGAAACCACATGCCATGCTAGCTCAGGCTGTTCAAACAGCCTGCTGCTCCCAGCTCCCATAGGAAGGAAAAAAGAAGAGCCACCCCAGACCCCTCAATTTTATCTCCCTAAGTCAGCATGTAACAACAGGAAGCCCTGTGGGCTCATGGGAAATGTAGTTCAAAGACTCCAAAATTTCCAATAACACACCTACAGATAGGAAAAGCAAGTGCATGTATTCCCTTTTCTTCCCACGAATGTATTTTTTAGTCTTATAAATGACTTTGATGCTGTTGAGTTGTTTCAGTTATGCTTGACTTTTTGAGACCTTATTTGGGGTTTTCTTGGCTAGTTTTTTTACTATTTCTTTCTCCAGCTCATTTTACAGATGAGGAAAATGAAGTAAATAGGTTAAATGATTCGAGCAGGGTCACACATAGCTAAGGTGTGTGTGAGGCAAGATTTGGACTTAGGAAGATGAGTTCCTGAGTTTGGACCTGGTCCTCTATCCATTGTGTCATATACCTGCTCTTAAAGAAAGGACCAACCTCAAGCAAAATTTTGAATTATTTCAATTCAGCTCTCTGTGCTTTCACTAGTGCAGGCAGTGCAAATTTGTCTTTTTTTTTTTTTTTTTTTTTTGCACTTCACACTTCTTCCTTCCAAAATAATACCTTGATAATTAGTAGCCATATAACCAAGAAATTTATTTAAGCTCACTGCCTCATTTCCTTTAATTGTTAAATAGCAACAATAACAAAGAGTTATTCCTTTTACCACTGGTATGTATAGACCTGGACCTACATCTGGTCACAAAAGGCACTTCTACAAAGAATTGTAGTCGTGGCCCAGATGTGACTGAAAGGTTCAAGTTC
Organism: Gracilinanus agilis; assembly: GCF_016433145.1. Taxonomy (NCBI): domain Eukaryota; kingdom Metazoa; phylum Chordata; class Mammalia; order Didelphimorphia; family Didelphidae; genus Gracilinanus; species Gracilinanus agilis. The sequence continues at coordinate 155,437,871 of NC_058135.1, forward strand.
CTACTTTTTTTGTTAAAGATTCCTCCCTAAAAAGCAGCCTTGATCCAACAAGTGCTAAGTGTAAGTTGTTTTCCTTGGCTCAAAACCCAAATCCCTTAACTGAACACCTGAGCAGCTTTGCTTCCAGGACACTTGCACATTTCCCCAAGTTTTCTCCTCCTTCAGCAGGTTCCCAACTTCTTTATTAGCCAATGATCTTCTCATTTACTTTAGAGATTAAATCCATTTCTGTGCTCTCTTGTCAATATTTGTAATCAATTATTTAAAAATACAGATGATGTGCTTAACATACATTCAGAAGACATGAAACTAATAGGTTGAATGACAGAATAAGAATTTTAAAATATTTTAACAAGTTATTATGATGGAACAAAAATGATAAAATTTGATTTATTTCCATGCTTCAAAGATCTGTATTTTCATCATCAGGAATATTCCTTCTACTTCTGTAGACTATATTTCCTCCTTTCCTTAACATCAAGTGTAGTGAGTTTCTAAGGCCAAAAATATCTTCTCCTGATGCCCAGTCCTCCCAGTTGATGAACTTCTCTGAACTTAACTGGTATAGACCTCAAAATAAGTACATATAGATCATCTTTGGCTCACATGTAAAGCCTTCTCAGTATTGTAGGACCTACTAAGTCTTTGCTTACCTGACAAGACCTTTGAGAACTCAAGGTCACATTTATGATATAGGGGAGCATCAGTGGATGAAAGTGACAGTTTTTAGGGGATAATTCTAAAGTCCCACACTGGGTTAAGAACACTGACTGACAAAAGCAATAACTTTCCAAGTTCAAGATGGAAGAGATGGATCAACAAAAGTTTGTATGTATTATATTTCTGGGTTTAGTGGACTACAACCTCAATGAGAGTTAACAGGTAACACAGGAACGAGTTCCTAAAATGAATGCAATCTTATAAAATGATTTAAAATTTTCAATGAATAAAAATGTAATTTCTCTGTCTCTCACCTCCTCTTTCTCATGGAGGACAAAAAGAAAAAATAAATATAAAACCCTTGTTAAAAATTTGTCTAGTCAAGGGAAACAAATTTCAATTTATTGGCCATATCAAAGAGTATTTCCCATTCCTCAAACTGAATTCATTCTATCTATAAGAGGAGATAGTTAGCATGCTTCATCACAGGTCCTCCAGAATTGCTGTTGGTCATAAGTGCTGGCTGTCTTAATAGAAACTATGTTCAGTAAAAGGGCAATGATAAGTCCAGTTATGGACCCTACATCTTAGGAAAGACTTTGACAAGTTGGCGTGCATCTGAAGGAGAGCAATTAGGATAATGAGAAGAATCAAAATCATGTCCCCTAATGTTCAAATGCTTGTGCATTTAGAGTTTGAAGTTTCCATAGAGGTTAAACTCAACTCCCTCATTTTGCAATACATAACAGGGTCAGTGAGATTAAATAACTAAGCCAGGGACATAGGACTAATAAATGTATTGGGACAGTCAGACCGACCTGTAGGACCAGGAGGGACCATGGTATACCCATGGACCTTTGCCTCCTAAAAAGGCCAGGGTTGAGATTGCTCATCTCTGGCTGTGTCCTGAGAAAACAAATCACTTCTTCTATCATGCTTGCTTATTTTACTATACATTCTCTTGGTCTGAAATCTCCCACTTCTTGCCTTGTCTCAGTCTAGTGGATTTGCCATTTCTGAAAAATACTAGTTGCTCGCCCAATAAATCCAACTTTAGACTCCAACCCTCTCTATCTAAGGATTTTACTCTTAGACCCAGTGATTGCCCTAATTGCCAACATGCACTGACTTCCTACACAAATATCACTTAACATGTTCATTAAGCACCTATGTGTCAAACACTTTATTAGGTGTGAGAAATAAGAAGGCAAAAAATGAGACAGTTTCCACCCTCAAAGACCTTATATTTCTATTGGGAGAGATAAAGTATATATTATTAAGTATATGAAAAATTATATATAGTCTCTGCAGTCTCAGGTTTCCTCTATCCTAAAATAAACAAAACTCCCCATAAAGCTCCATATACTTGTCACTCCTCTTAAACTATCATCTTAGATTTCACTTCAAAGTGAAATTTCCTGAAGGAATACTGTACATTAACAGCCTGTTCATTATTCTCCAGCCCCCTATAATCTGGTTTCCCCACCACCACTGTTTTCTTCCTTTTTTTTTTTTTTAATCCTTATCTTCCAACTTAGAATTAGTATGGTGTATTAGTTCCCAGGTAGAAAAGCAGTAAGAGCTAGGCAATGAGGATTAAGTGACTTGCCTAGGGTCACCCAGATAGAAAGTGTCTAAGACCAGACTTGAACCTAGTCTAGTCTCTCCTATCTCTAGGTCTGCCTCTCAATCCACTGAGCTATCCAGTTGCTCTTCCTATTGCTATTCTTAAATTGTTCTCTCCAATGTTTATAATTACCATGGTCATAGGAGTTGGTGGTGGTGATAAGGAAAATTAATATATATCAGATACCTATTACATGTATGGCATTGTGCTAAGCACTTTACAAATATCTTAATTATTTGTTGGAATATAGATTAACACATGCCAGTCTTCATTTTATATTCTCCATGATTTTTTCTCTAGTGTAAGTAATATGTATCTTCTTTTACTATATAATGGAAATACATATTATATGATAACACATGTATAATTCATATCATATCATCCGTCCTCTTGGAGAAGAGGAAGAGAAAAGGAGAGAACATAGATTGCAAATGTCAGAAAACAGCTATGGAAAATTGTATCAACAAGTAATCTGGGAAAAAATTAAAAAAAAAAACAAAACAATATCTCATTAAACCTTCACCATAGGGTGCCAAAATTGCCTTATCTGTCTTTTTTATTCCTTCATTTTTTTGCCTCATTTTGACCATTCTTTCCTTCTTAAAAATGTCTTTTTGATTTCCATAATATTGTTTTCTCTTAGTTTTCCTATTAGCCCAGTTCTCCTGCTCTTTTTTAAGGTTCATCTTTTTCTTCTCACCCTTGAAATCCGAGTATCCTCTAAGATTTTTCACTTAAACCTCTTTTTTTCTTTGCATTCACTACCATTTTCATGCAGCAAGGACTGACAATTCTAGATATCCAGCTAGGATCTCTTTCCTTATTTCTAGTTCTGTATTCCTCTGGGATTTCTGAACATCTCTTCCTCATTGTTCCATTAGCACATTAAACTTAATGGGTCCTAAACTTACCCCTACCTTCCCGATTCTGCCTTTCTCCCCAAATCCCTATTATTTTTGATGACACTACCTTGTTTCTGATCACTGAGGTTAGAAATCTTAAAAACACCTTTGACTCTTTCCTCTTAAAATAAAAACATATCCCCACCATATCTATGCACATGCTCCTATACATCCAAATCTAATTAATTAACAATGCCTGTTGATTCTACTGCTGATCATTCTCAGATGTATGCATTTCTTCCCATTCACAACAATTCATTTCATTGAAAATAATTTTAAGCACCTACTATATACAAGGTGAAGTTCCAGATATGGGATATGAAGACAAAAAAGAAAGTTTCTTTACTCAAGGAACTTAAATTAGTTCTGGGCCTCATTACTTTCATCTGTATTACTGTAATAGTTTCCTAAGTAGTCTCCTGTATTCAGCCTCTTTTCTCTCCAAGCCATTCTTTACACAGCTGCAAAAATATCTTTCTTTCTGATGAGCATGTATGAGCTTATCATTTATCTGTTCAAAAACCCTTCTTATGTTCCCTATTTCTCAGTGCTAAAATGCAGACTTAATTCTTAGACTTAAGGTTTTTCATATTCTGGCTCTACCCTACCATCCTACCCTCATTTAGAATTTTTTATTTAGAAAATTTAGAATTTATTTCCATTCACATTTTAAATTCTTCCTGAACTAGACTATCAGTTATTTGTTCATGATTTTATTCTGCATTCTCCCATCTCTGTGAATTCACCTAGACCATGCCTGGAAGGAACTTCTTCCTTCCACAGCTGTACCTCTTGACATCCATGTTTTTCTTCAAGGCTCAGTTCAGGGACTAATTTCTTGAAGATATCCCTCCTGGCTAGAAATGGTTTTCTTTTCACTTCAATTTTTTTGACCATCTTTACTGGGATTTACCTTTTCCTTGTCACATTCTGCTTTATACCATGCTTATCTTCTTATATCACATTCCCCATTGAGAAGGTAAACTCATTTGTTCACCCATTGTCTATCACTGCACCTGGTAAATAGGAGGCACAAGGGATATAAATATTTATTGAATAGACCTTAATAATAAAGATTGAATCTCTGATGTAAAAATGCTAGTTATCTATGGGAAAGATATTTTTTTGATAGTAGTAAGGATGGCTGGAGAAGGGTATTGGTCAGAAGTGGTGTCACACTCTTCAGAGTACTTCAAATCATCCTTTTTAGGTCACTGAACACTTCTAGGTAATGGCAACCCTCAGGTACAATAGGTATATGTATGTGTGGTCTGAAACTAGTTCCTATGCAAGTGTAGCACTTGTGAAGATATAGTGATACTTTAGTGTTACATAGATATTAAATAGTTTTAATAGAAGTAAAATATTTGAAAGTTCTGTTATTACCTAAAAGTACCTTGTGTGAATTTAATATAAATTTTACCCCCTTATTCCATTTGAAAACTCATTTTGATCAGTATCAGCCCTAAACTTTGACTGGGCACATACTTGATGGGAAAGTCTCCTGGCTCCTTGGCTCTCTAAAGAGACTGACCCCAAGTTCTACTTGACTTCTAGTGTCCAAAAGACTGGCTTTGACCCAGACTGAGGTCAAGTCTGTCCAACAAGAGAGACTTAGGAGTGATGTCATTGACCTTATGAGAAAGGGGACAAAGCAGGTACTTAGTCTTTTATAGGAGGTGGAAGAGCCTTCTGAATGGAACCAGGAAGCATGGAATATGGATTAATTAGGAGGGGTCAAGTTATCATGTAATTTTTTATCTCTGACTTTTGCCAATAAATAATTATAAATTAATATACAAGTGTCCTGAGAATTTTAATCATAACAATCATTAAAAAATAAATACCCTGATAGGTTTATTCAACTGAATCTAGAACTGTTATCTTTCTCAGAAATGTAGCTATCAGTCTGACTAGAAGGCTAACATTTTGGTTGTCTGAAAGTCTAAATCTAGAATCTTTAGTTACTATTAGTCCCTAATCCCCACTGGCCTCCACAAATCTTTTTGGAAGCCCACTCCCTAATCAAGTCAAGCCATCTGCCATAATTTTTCATCCACCTCCTTTCTGTCTGCTCCTGGCAATAGACAAAGGGGGATTGGGCAACTAGTGGAGATTGGGGCCATTAAGCTACAAGGCTTCCTCTAAACAAGGTTTTTTTCATCAGATTCCAATAAGTTGTCATATCATGTAGGCAGGGTCTAAAATACTCCACAGTGGTGAAAGCTACAAAAATCATGTTATAGATGACAATTTTGTGATTAGGCCTTAATTTTCTGTTCACAGAGAAGACTTGACTAAAACATATTTATATATATGAAAAAATTTTGCATTCTAGACTTCCTTGTATCTCAGTTACCCTTGATTCATAATTTAGCAGTTAAATGGAAAGGAGGGGTTTGAGAAAATCTATATAAATTAAGAAAGGGCAGATTTGTTTTACCTGTCTGTCCAGGTGTTCAGATTTTTACACATGTTTTGTAGCTTTTTCTGTAATAATTGCACTCTTTTGAGGAAACTTGTAGTAACAATGGGTTCAGAAATGCCAACTGCTACCTGAGATTGTCCCTTGAAATTCTGTATTTAAGGATTACAGGTATACGGACTCAAGCAGAAAAAAAATCAGACTATAGCAGATCTTCAATTCAGAGTTCAACTGCAAGCCCAATAGATCTTTCTGTTGTTTCATCTGTGTATAACCTAGACTAAGCAAAAATATAATTATTCTCACCCCCAGTGAAAATAAACTTCAATTTCCAAATACCTTACTTTTAAAGTAAATACATTTTGCCTTTTCTTATCCTAAAACTTATCCACTACTATCACAAAGTTGGGAAGATCATGTGAAACATATGTAAATTCAGAGATAAAAACTGAGCTAGTTTGATGAATGGCATTTTAAACTCCACATCAAGCTTTACTATCATTGTACAATATGGTACTGTGTTTTAGTCAGAAGTACCTGCTTGGATACTTCAGAGCTGAAGGAAGGGCAAAGCCCTAAGCTTTTCTGAATATTAGTTTCTTTACTTATAAAATAGGATACTGATACTGGGAATATCTACACCACGAGGTTGTCCTAAGACTCAAATGAGAAATATTTAAAGCATTTTAAAATGTTAAAGTGCTATAGAAAGACAAGTTGTTGAAGTTAAAGGAAGTGAGATCTCAATCATCTCTCCTAAATCATGGAGTTATAAATGTATTTATTTTGTTTTTGTTCTTTTGCATGGTCGTATCTTCTAAAATACCTTTTTTTGGGGGTGCTTTTTTTTTTGAAGGGATGATTCTTTGAACAATATATTTAATTTTCCTCATTCTTACTGGGCCAGAGATGTAGTCAGGATAGACAACTGCCACAAGCATTTCAAGAATGAAGTTCTATGACACTAAATTTGGACAGGCTACATCCCTTTCTGCTGCCATTTCCTCCCCCACCCCCATCACTGTAATTCCTTTAATGTGAATTGTTTTTGTTACTGCTATCCTATCCTCTCTTTCATTTTGCACATTTGAGAAGTTTATGATGTTCCTTTGTTATCATGCTATCAACTTTATACTAATAAAATAGGAAAACTCTCAGTTTAAATATAATCTAAACACAAAATTAGTAGTACACAGGTAATCGATCAGCTTCCTTATTTTGAAGTAACAAAATTTTCTTCCATAATTAAAAAAACAACAACATTCAGATACTCTTCCTCCTTCCCCAGGTTAGGAGAAAAGAACACATTTATATAGTGTCTATAATGTGTCAGATACTGTGTCAAGCACTGTTTACAAATATATTATCACATTTCATCCTGAAAACAACCCTGCAAGATTGGTGTTATTATTAGTCCCATTTTATAGTTGAGGAAACTGATTGTACACAGTATTCCAGGGACACACAACTAGGATCTAAGGCTGGATTCTAAGTTCTTCCTATGAAAGAGCTCTTTCCCCACTACCACCAAATGCCTAAGGATATCTTCATATTTGAGGTCTATATAATCATTTTCCCAAATCAGCGTTCAAAGAAGGAGCATCAGAATCTGTAAAGAGTAAATTTTTGAAAAGGTAGTCAATCCCTACTCTTTGCACTTCAACTCTCTCTCTCTCTCTCTCTCCCCTTTTCTCTGTCATAACCATTTATTTCCCTAGGCCCCTCCATGGGGAGACACACTCATACTACAGTACATAGAAGAGTTCTGTTAAATAGGAAAAAACACAGAACTATTAAATAGTCAGGAAAAAACCTCATTAATAATGGATAAAGGTTCAGGACTAAATTAAGCCTCCTCACAAAGCCCTGGGCTATAAACCCATGCAGAGTCTCAAGACTCTGAACTCCTGGGAGGGCCTCCATGTGAGATGACAATTCCAAGGAACAAAAGAATTTGGGGAACTTATATACTCTTTTAGGGGAACTGATGACTGAGGATGGGAGAGTATAGTTGATTGACTTTACAATGGTAACAAAGAAAATGAGGAGTCCTAGACAGGAATAACAGTAAGAGTCTGAAGATTTACAATGGACACAAAAGGAAAAGATCCAGCCAAAGGGCTGGGCTACTTTGTTAAAGGACTTTGGCCTAAAGGGAGAAACCACTGGGACAAAAAGAGATACTTAACACCTGATGGGATTAGCCACCTCTACTTAAACTACTTTAAGGTCTATTGTTAGTCAGAGAGTCCTGAAGTTGGGCTGTTCCCTCAGGAAACACTCTTGTGACAAGGTCAAACTTGAGGTCTTCACCTTCAAGCTAACTAAACTTGGGGGGGTCATCAGAGCTCACGAGGCTACAAATTTGGGGGTTTCTAGATTCCACGTCAACAGTAAAGGTGGCTGTTTAAGAGGGCGACTATCAGTTACCAAATAAGATATAAATCAGAACACCTGCTAATTGTCTCCTTCAGAGAGCTGGGAAAAGATTAATTGCCAAAGGTGTTTCTATCTAGCAGGAGTAAGTGGTTTTACAACTTGGTATGTTAGCCCCCTGCCTCTACTGATGTACAGTAACAATATTTGGCAGTAAATAAATAAGCATCTAATGGGACAATTAAATCTCAATAGGGACATAATTGCAGAAGAGCAATTTCCAGCTCTAGGGACCAGGAGCCTTCTGCACATTTAATCAAAGATCTTTTATTCTTTGTACCAAGAGTTTGCACTTTCCCTTTCTGAGATGCCTCTGACAAGAGTATGAATAGCCTCTCTAGCACCTCTTGTCCCCTGTGCCAGCCTATGGGTTTATGCCTAGCACAGCATGCTTACTTAACAATGGTCTGGAGAGTTGTAAGCATTTTCAACTTCTGAGGTAATACGGGTCCCTTTCCTCAAAAGTATTACCAGCCAGTACAGACATTCTGTGCTAAACCCTGAATACTACTTAATTTTTGGTATTCTGGTTTATTCCTGAAGCATTTTACTTTCCCTGGAGAAAAATCTAAACTTTTAGGTTGCTGGAATTTATATTGGCTTGACAGGCCTGGTTAATAATTCTATAATTCTATCATCTTCAAAATCAAAATAAGTAGAAAGAAAGACTATGAAACTGTTTCAAAATCTTTAAGGCAAGTTTTTAAAAAATGAATTAAAAATCATTATTGAGTACTAGGTTCCATAGTCTAGGCTTTTAAAAGTAGGAAGCTTGTTGATATGGTATTATCATCCAATGGGAAATCCTTTCAAATTGAGGCAGAATTTTAATCCATTCTGTAATTAGATCACAATTAAGCTCTAATTATTCTAACTGAAGATTTGTATCCTTTCTTCATGATGTAGCTTGTATTTTGTAGCTTGTTTTAAATTAAATGTATTAGAAACATTAACTAATTTCCTCTGATGATGAGCCAATTATTTTGAACCCAAGATTTAGAACCTTTCTCACTATCACTTTAAATAAGTCTTTTAATTGTCTGGCTTTTTAACAGGTTTCTAGAAGCCCTGAAAGGAAAACAAAGAACAAAAAATGAATTCACTTGAGCTCCCCCCTGTTTGTTTATTCGAGAAAGCCTCAGTAACCACTTTTAGGGCAACATAAAACTGAGGCAACAAGAAAATAAACTATATCTTCACTGTACACACACATGAATCACTGAACTGAAGAGACAAGATTGTCAATTCTTTTTCACTTCTGACATTCTTCTGCCAAAGCCAGAGATTCTGAAGCATTACATACAGGCTTGGAGATTTTCCTTTGCTCAGTGGATGGGGATGTTAACTCAGTGTCATTTGCATAAACACCTTTTCCCTGTGTATCTGCATGGAAGTGGAAAGCATGTTAGGATGTTCTCTTGCTTGTTTTGTTCTCTAGCCTTTGCATTTCTCTTTTATATTTCTTTTCCCTCCCCATAGACCCTGCAGGTTGTGTTGTTTCCTGTTCTAGTTTGGTGAACAGATAAAATGCCTGGGTATCAGGCATACTTTGAGGAGGAGAAAAACAATTCCTTCTCTTTGATTTGAAGTACTGTTTCTAACCGATAGCAACATCTATGTAAATAGAAAATCTCTTTATTTATACATTTCACTGATGATACCTATATTTTAATCAGCTGTAACTTTGGCAGATTTCCCTGGTTATCTCTGGTCAATCATCAGTAAAAATTAATTGTATAGCTATTTCCAGTCTTTCTTTTAGGAGGGGAAAGCCAATTTCCAAGAAAATCATTTTAATTGTCATTTCCACAAAATATACAGATTTCAAGGATTTCTCCATCATTGTTAGAAACCACAAGAACTAGTGAGAGACTTTGAATCCAGAAGAGAAAATTTTGTATAAGAGACTTGATCTTTTCTTCACCCCTCCAATTTTATTAGTCTTTCCTTCTTATAACTATTTTGAATAAGGAGAACTAGACCTATGATTTTAGTAGTATAGTAAACTCTGGGCTAAGGAAACTCCCTCCACCAATCCAGTTCTATATATTTTCAACTTGAACTCTTTGAGTGTTGCCTAGAGTAGTGAAAGGCTAGATGACTTGCCCAGGGTCACATAGCTGGTGTATGTCAAAGGGATAGGACCTGAACCAAGGTTTCCTGGTTATGAAAGAACTTGGTCTATCTATTATGCCACATTGCTTCTTATTTATATTGAATATGTTTTGTCTTTAGTTATGTTTGTCAGGATCTAAAAGTTTCTTGACAAGTCAACAGTGTAGAGTGGCAGCCAAAATTAAAAAAAAAAAATTATATGTATTCAATCTTCATCTTCATGAAGAAGGACATAGCTTCCTAGAATATGAAGATGGAGAAGTTTCCAGTGCAGAGGCAAGATGGAAGAAAAGGTACAGGGACATATCTGATTTCTACCAAATTACCTTCTAAAAAGCAATGATGTAACACCTCAAAATGAATTCTGGAGCAACATAACCCATAAAAAGACAAAGTGAAGTATTTTTTTCAGCCCAAAACAACTTAGAAGACCAGCTCACCAGAGGAGGCCCCATTGAGCCAACAGGTCTTGGGCACAGCTGAAGCATCAGCCAAGGCTTCCGGAGCTCTCAGTCACAGATAGTAAAGCATGTTTGGACAACTGCTTTGAAGGAGATTACAGGAGTCCCTTTGCTGGCTCTGGGAGTAAGACTTTTGTCCCATTGCCCATACACAGAACCACGACTCAATCCTGGGGCACAGTTGCAGGGTGAGGAGGAGCACAAGCACACACAAGCACTTGCAATGTCAGGGGAACAGGGGTCCCTGGTCAGAGTTCCAGGGAGTAAAAGAGTGCTTGGAGTTGCTCACAAACCAAAGCACAAGATGAGAGAGTATTAAGCACACCTCTCCTTATATCATGCCATTTTGGAAGAACTGAAAGCAGATAGATCCCCAGTTCCAGCTCTGAAAGCAGCTGCTGAAAGATTATGAAGCTTGGAACAACGCTCCCTTCTCCACAGTTACAGTGCTCAACTTTAACCATTTTTAAAAATTAATGAAAAGAAAAAGGCAGGTAAAAAAAAAAGAAAGAAAAAGGTAGGAAAAACAGAAAATAACCACACCAAAAAAAACATAGTTATTTTGGTGACAGAGTAGCCTCAAAACTCAGAAGATAACAAAGTCAATACTGCTAGATCCAAAGCCTCCAAGAAAAATATTAATTGCTCACAAGCCCAAAATGGAAGATCTCAAAAAGGATTTAAAAAATCATATAGAGACAGAAGAAAAATTGGGAAGAGAAATGACAGTGAAAGAGGAAAATCATTTAAAAAAGGACTCAACAGCTTAGTAAAGGAAGCACAAAAAATGGTGAAGAAAGCAATATCTTAAAAACAGAATAGGTCAATTGTTAAAAAAAAGGGCACAAAAATTCAAAGAAGTGAACTTCTTAGAAAGTAGAATTGACCATACGTAAAAAAGATATACAAAAATGCACTAAAGAGGAAAACTTCTTGAAAAGCAGAAATGGCCCTTTGGAAAAACAGGCACAAAAATTCACTGAGGAAAAGAACTCTTTAAAAAGTAAAACTGGTCAATAGAAAAGGAAGTACAAAGGTTCACTTAAGAAAATCATGTCTTACTAAATGATAACTCTAGTCCAACTATCAATAATATGGAAATAGGTCTTGATCAATGAATGATACATGTAAAACCCATGGAATTGTGTGTTGGCTAAGGGGGGTTAGGGAGGCTTGGGGGAGAGGGAAAGAACATGAAACATGTAACTAGGGGGAAATATTCAAAATAAAAATTAAAAAAATAAAAAATAAAATCATGTCATAAATTAGAATTGGGAAAATGGAAGCAAATGTTTCCATGAGACATCAAGAAAAAACATCAAAGTAAAAAAAATGAAAAAATGTGAAATATCTCATGGGAAAAACAAATGACCTAGAAAATAAATCCAGGGGAGATAACATAAGAATTATTGGACTACCTGAAAGACATGATCCAAAAAAAAAAAAAAGGTTTAAATATCATCTTTCAAGAAAATATCAGGGAAAACTTCCCAGACAAGACTTAGCAGGGTCTACATTAAAGGACCAAATGGGCCTGGAATATGATATTCAAAAGGGCAAAAGAGCTAGGGCTTCAACCAAGAATCACCCAGAAAAAACTGAGCATAATCTTTCAGGGGGGGAAAATGGATAGAGGACTTTCAAATATTCCTGATGAAAAGACCAAAGCCAAATGGAAAATTTGATTCTCAAACACAAGACTCAAGAGGTTCATAAAAAGGTAAATAAGAAAGAGAAATCAAAAGACATTCAATAAGGTTAAGCTTTGTACATTTTTACATAGAGAGATAATTCTTATAATGTCAAAGAACTTTGTCATTATTAGGGCAGTTAGAAGGAATATATATATGTGTACATATATATATATATGAAAGTTGAGAGTGTGAATTGAATATGAAGGGATGATATAAAAAATTAAATTAAGGCATAAGAATGAGGAACAAATTGGGAGGAGAAGCAAGGGAAAAACAGAATGGGACAAATTGTTGCACATAAAAGAGTCCTCAAAAAGCATTTAAAGTGGAGGGTAAGATGGGGGAGGTAGGGAGGAAAGCATGTGAATTTTACTCTCAGCAGAATTGGCTCAATGAGAGAAGAACATAAACAATCTATTGGGTATAGAAAGCTATCTTACCTATAGGAAAACAGGAGGGGAAGAGGATAAGTGGTGGACTAACAGAAGAGAGGGTAAATTGGGGGTGGTGGAGGGAAGAAATTAAACAGGGGTAAATAAGATGGAAAGTCATATAGTCATCATAATGTTCTAAAACTTTTTAGAAGTCTCTCCAACATATTCATAGAGAAATGAATTAAATATATAAGAATAGGAGTCATTCCCCAACTGATAAATGACCAAAGGATATGAGCAGGCAGTTCTCAGACAAATTAACTAAAGCCCTCTATGGTAGTGCAAAAATATTCTAAATCACTATCACTTAGAGAGATGCAAATGAAAATAACTCAGAGGTAACATTCCATACCCATCAGATTGTCTATTATGACAAAAGAGGAAAACGACAAAACTTGGAGGGGATATGGGAAAGCTGGGACAGGAATGCATTGTTGGGGGAGTTGTGAACTGATTTGAACATTCAGAAGAGCAATTTAGACCTATGCACAAAGAGATATAAAGCAGTACATATCTTTTGACCCAGCAATACCATTACTAGATTTGTATCCCAAAGAGAATTTTTTTTTAAAAAGGGGGAAGGAAGGACCTAAATGTACAAAAAATATTGAAAGCAGCTCTTATTTTTTTTTAATCCAATGGGGGATAAATGATTTGCCAGGGGCACACAGTTAGGAAGTGTCTTGGGCCAGATTTGAATCTAGGACCTCCTGAATCTATGCCTGGCTCTCAATCCACTGAGCTACCCATATTCCCCCTGAAAGCAACTCTTTTTAGGGAGCAAAGATTTGGAAATTGAAGGGATGTGCATCAAATGGGGAACGGTTAAACAATGTGTGGTATATGGTCATAATAGAATACTATTGTTCTATAAGAAATGACAAGCAGGAAGAACTCAGAAAAACCTGGAAAGACAAACTGAAGCAGAGCAAAATAAGCAGAACCAGGTGAGCATTGTTGAGTGACAGGAATACTTTAAAATGAACAACTGTGAATAACAGCTATTCTCAGCAATACAGTAATATAAAACTGTTCCAAAATATTCATGATAAAAAAAAATGTCATCTACTTCCAGAGAAAAAGAACTGAGTCTGAATGTAAACCAATGCAAACATTTTTTTTTTACTTTCATAATTATTTTTTTTTCTATTTGAGTTTCCTTCAACAAAAGGATTAATATGGAAAAAATTTTTACATGATTTCTCATATAAAAATATATGTGAGAATGCTTACCATCACAGAGCAGTAGGTAGGAGGTTTGGAAGGAGGGAGAGAGGGAGAGAAATTGATATTCAATATTCTTTGAAAAATGTTGGACACCATTTTTACATGTAATTTGGTGTGTGTGTATGTAAATTAAATTAAAAAAAAAGAATAATAAGATGAAAGGACAACTGTATTATCCCCTTATCAGATCAATTAAGAGCTATAGCTGGAATATCCAGAGGGAGGCAGCTAGGAAGGTTAATGTCCTTAAGCCCATGGTCTATGAAGATTGGTTGAAAAAAATGGGCACTATATACTGGAGAAAAGAAGCCTGGGATAGAAGGAAAAAAGGACCAAATAGCTGCCTTCAAATATTTGAAGGGCTAAAATGTATAGTAAGAATTAGTCTTGTTCCATTTGGTCTCAGAGGGCAGAACCAAGAATAGTGGTTGAAAGTTGCAAGGAAGCAAATTTATATTTGACATCAGGAAAACTTTCTAAAAATTAGAAATGTTAAAAAATAGAATGGATTGAATTGAGCAAAAGGTTTACTCGTTGGAGGTCCTTTAAGCAGTGGCTACATGACCACTTTTTTCATTATATTATAGTAGATCTTCATTTGAAGCTGGGGTAGATGGCCTCCAGGGTAAACTTTCAACTCTTAAATTGTGTGATTTTTGTCTTTGTAGCCCCAGTGTTCAAAGGAGTGGCTAGAACATAATAGACACTTTATAACTGTTCATTAAGTATTCTTGACAAATGGAAAGTTTCAGTTTATTAGGGGTATCATAATAAAGCTAACTGTAATAAAATATTCAGTAATTTAAAATTACAGGTTTAACTGAATTTTGGAATATTCTGTTTGAATATCAGTAACTGACTGAGCAGATGTTGGGTATTATCAAGATCAACTGCAGATAGAGTCAGAGGTAATTTTGAAGAATTTAAGTTTCAAAAGCAGAGTGTAGATGCTAGAATCCTTTGAGCTAAATATTGGTATTTTAAGGCTAGACTCAAGGAACTGTCCTGAACTCAAGCTTTTGTTAAAAAAAAGGGAGGGGGAGGACAAAGTATATAGAGAAGTATATAAGAAAGGCACATGTATCAGGAAGACAAATAAGCACAGATCATAACAATCGTATGCCCTAGTAAAGGTGTTCTATAGTAGTTATATATGAAAAATTCATGAACCTAAAGCCAATATAATATGAAAATGTGCTCCTATGCTTTTGCTTGTTTGGTTCATGAATGACAGACACATAGACTGTCACTGGGCTAGTATCATAAGCCTTTCCAATGTAATAAAACTAGCTAGAGGTTGTCCAACCTTAGCATTGCTTTAAAAATTAACTAATTAATTTGTTTGATACATTAATATACTCAAGTAACTCCCTCTCTTTATCTCCTCTCCCCATTAGAGAAGGCATCATTTGATAAAAGAATTGTGTATACAAAAGGATTCCTTGCTTATTTCTATTTAGCAGTTCTTTCTCTGGAGGTGGACATATGCAAGTCATTCTTCAAACAATATTTCTGTTGCTATATATAATGTTCATTTGGCTCTGCTCATTTCAGTCTTCATAATTTAATGTAGGTCTTTCCATGTTTCTTTTTTTAATATCCTGCTTGTCATTTCTTACTGTGCATATGATGTATCCCATCATAATCATGTCACACCTTATTTAGCCATTCCCCAATTGACAGGCATCCTTTCAGTTTCCAGTTCTTTGCCTCAACAAAGAGAACTACTCTAAATATTTTAGAACACATAGGTTCTTTTCCTTTTTCTCTGATCACTTTAGGAAATAAAACCTAGCAGTGCTATTGCTGGGTCAAAAGATGTACACAGTTTTATAACTCTGGGCATAATTCTATATTGCTCTCCTAAATGATTGGATCAATTCACAGTTCCACCCATAATATATTAGTGTCCCCATTTCCCCACAACTTGAGGAATAACTGTTATTCAAAAAAACTGTCTATGATCCCCCATCCCCCATTTACTGCTTTCTTCTAATCTTGGCTACATTAGTTTTATTTATGTAAACCTTTTCAATTTAATATATTCAAAACAATCCATTTTACATCACCCAATGCTTTCCATCTTTTTTTATTCACTAATCCTTCTCTTTTCCATAGACCAACGGTCATCTCCATGTCATGATGAAATTGGACATCATAACTATGGGTAAAAATGAAAATAGTAGACAATGAATACAGTTGAATGGTGGATACAGCGCTAAGTGGGACTACCAAAAGAAAGAATTAGTGTTGGATGCACTATTTTGGGAACAATAGCCAAGAAGAGAAACATGAGGGGCTTAAAGTAGCTGATTTACATGGATCAAGCAGGAAAGAAATTATTATTTAAGAATAAAAAGTGACATTGAGAGGACTGTTAAAGTTGAGGTCTAGAATGGCATTAGAAAGTCCAGGTTGAGATCAGATATATGATGGAGGTAAGCCTAAGAGCAAAGAAGAAATTGAAATAAGAGATAAAATGCAATATTGAGACAAATTTGAGTAAAGTAATAAGATTAGATAGGAATGTAGTTTGGCCCAGGTCCACCTTATATAGAGGTAAGGCTGGCAAAAAATATTTTAGTCAAAGAGCTTTTTGATATCAGTCTCCACTCTGGTAAGAAAATGCATAAATGTGATAAGGCTAGAAATGCCTTTGTTGGAGTTCTAGAAAAGTGCTATAGGGAAAGAGACCCTACAAATGTAATGAGTATGGAAATTACTTCTGCTGAAGCTTACAACTGTAGACCAACTCAGAGCCTATCTCAAACCTGCCTTTCATTTCGACCCCATTTTAGCCTACATGGTATGATCTAAACATGGCACTTGGGCCTTTCACATGTAGCAACTTTTGAACCCCTTTTTCACAGATGAAGCATCCAGAATAGCAGCCTCAGTTTCAAGGTACTGTATTGTTCTTCACCCATGAAAAACCATCATTCAGCCATATGTGGTAGTATATGTCTTTAAACCCAGCTTCTAGGGAGATCGAGGATAGTGCATCTCTTGAATTCAGGAGTGCTGGGCTATGAAAAGCTATTCTGATTGGGTATTTCCACCAAGTTCAACATTAAATATGGTAAGTCCTTGGCAGTCTGTGCCACTAGGTTGCCAAAGAAGGGTAAATCAGCTAAAGGAACATGTCAGAGTCCCCTTGGCAAGCACAGCGGGACGAAGTTTGTAAGTTGTTCTTGTATACTTCCAGCCTGGGCAAGACAGTAAGATCTAGTCTTGAAAATAATAGTAACATCAATGACAAAACAATAGCTCATAAACCCCAACCAATGTATATATTTTTTCTCTTGTCAAACAGAAGACATAATTAGTTCAAAATAGACATTTAAAGAAGTATGAAGAAAAAGTCACAATAACACATTCTCCCTTATATGTGTGATATAAATCTCTCTAATATATGCACCAGTAAGGAGAATGATTATATATAAAGACCACGTATGTAGGGCAAAAAAAAGGTCTTTATATATATATATGTGTGTGTGTATATATGCACCGGAGACTCATGAGCAGAAAGGCAACCCACAGCTCTAATGCTTCTTCTGGTGGTATCATCACATTGTTTTCACTGCATGTACTAAGTGTGGTATTTCTCTTGGACATCTTGCTCTACTGGTCCTCTCTGGTCTCGTGTAAGTCCAAGAATGTGGTTTTAGTCAGGCACCATTCTGCTAATCTCATGGTGTCTGCTGGACAGAGTAGTAGTTTCTGCTGAACATTGAGATATCAGCTTCTGGTCTTAAATGCTTGAAGGCTACCTTTATAAGGGCAGGTTGACAGCTCTTTAATTAAAGCTACCTTACAATAAAATGCCAAGTAAGTTTCCCCTAAGCCAAGAATATTGTGTTTTTGCTTTTTTTTTTCTTTTTGATCCCTAAGTATGGGAGAAGCTGTGTCCTCCCCTCCTCCTCTCACTTAGAGTTAGACATTCCACCATCCCCTTCAGCTTAGTATTGTGTAATTAGAATCTGTTACCCTAAAAACTACAATTCCCAGCACCCTACTCTCCTTACATTATATGCTGATGTAGGGAGGATATAAATTTGGTGTAGCCCTGCCATTCGCTCTCTTGTCTTCCTGTCAGGGCTTTGGTGGAGTGGGCTTTTTAAACAGGCAAGGAGTACTTAGTCACATGGTCTTAATTTTGTTAAATAATTAGTTTCTTACTTCGATTTTCTTTTTATTCCTTCTACTTCAAATGATTATTAATAAATTTTATAAAAATTAATACTTGGAGTTGCTGGATATTAATTTAATATGATTAGAGCCAGGAAAGAAAAAAAAAAGATCACTCAAGGTCATTGCTTCCATGGTCTCTATGGTATTCCTGGTTTTATTATACATGTCTTTTTCAGTAAAAACCAAACCAAAGCAAAACCCACATTATTTTGGTAAGCAGAAAATTTGTTTCCTAACACATAGGCAATATTTTATACCTGAAATATAACCCCTGTGTCTTTCCCTTAATCATTTTAGAGAAAAATGACTGTTAATAAATTGTATCCTTTATAGTAGAATATTGTTTTCCTGAGGGTGGGAACTGTTTTCCATGTGGTATTTGTTTTCCAAAGAAACTGCCACAGTACCTAAAATACAGCACTTAGAATACTGTACTTAATATAGAATGTACTTAATAAATGCTCATTGCACTGGCTTGGTTGCAATGGGTTAGAAGAATAGTGATAGTGAAGAGGAGATTAAACATGGAGGTATGGAGGATAATCTGGAAGAAGAAAGAACTGTCTTATAAGAGGCAAATGAAGGATGGGATCTTAGATTTCCAAGCTAGACATATTATGAAAGCAAACCAAAAATTTTACCCTTTTTTCTTCTTCTGAAAGTTAGCATTGCGTAATTCATGCTGTTCTCAGTGGGTAAGCATTCTGAGTTCTTTCCAATTCAATTCTACAAATAGTTATTAAATTCCTGTCTGGTGCATAGCCCTATCCTAGGTTCCAGGGGAGTTAGAAAATTAGAGTTGAGAAACAACCCTAGCTAAATTTTATCTAAAATTTCATTCTTTAAAAAATACTCTTAAGGTTGCTTTAATGTTTTTTTATTTTTAATAAAATACATTGTAATGGAGGAAAAGAGCCAATATAAATTTCTGGAGGATTGAAAGGTATTAGGCAATTGCCTTCCCTTACGTGGTTAATCTACTCAGTTCTGAAACTGTTTTGTGGCTGAGATGTTCTGAATAGTGAATGAATACATATTCACCTAACCCATTTTATTCGGCTGGCATCAGACCAGTCAGTCAATTAATAGAATTTATTAAGTACCTACTATGCACCAGGCACTGTGCCAAATGCTAGGAATACAAAGAAAGGCAAAAGACAGTTCCACTTCACCTCCATCCACTCCAAATATCTGACTGCTCTGATGCTTTATGGATAGCCCCTTTTATTTTCCTACTTCTCTGACTTTCCTCTTCTTGTCCAGGGATCAGGGATCAAATCAATACTATAGTAATGTTACTTCTGGAAAGGGTATGACAATCTATTGTCCTTTGTTCCTGTTTATTATCCTTATAACAGTCCCATGCAAAAAAAGTAAAAAAAGGAAAGGGTAAGAAAAGAAAATGCTCTCCTTTGGTTAAAACTAGCAGAATGTAAGCTTCTAAAGGGCAGAGATTGTCTTCACTTTTGCAGTTCCTGACACATAATGGATCTTTACTGAATGTTCTTTCATTCATTTTTCACTTTTTGATATGTGAAATTTCTAATATCTTTGAGATGAGAGTAAGATTTCAATTTCAATTTTAAGTGAAACCTGTTAAAGTGTATGATTTTAATTTCAATTTTAAATCAAACCTGTTAAACATTAAAGAAAGAAGAATTAGTATGAGGGCTTAAAATGATACTTTCTACTATCCAATGGATAATTAATAACAACAGCAAGAGCTATCAGTATTGAAAAGTTTGCCAAGAGCTTTACAAATATTATCTGATTTGATCCTCATGACAACCCTGGGAGGTGGGTGCTAATATTATCCCATTTTACAGGTGAGGAAACTAAGACAGAAGTTAATGGCTTACATAAGCGTCTGACAGGTTGTAAATGTCTGAGGTTAGATTTGTTCTTCCTAATTCTATGTTCAGCACTTGATCCACTGGACAGTCTACTGAACTAAAAGGCACCTTAGTAAGTTTACCAAAATTAAATTAATTTTAAATATGAGGAAACTGAGATCTCCTCTGGATGTTAAAAGACTTGATAAAGGGTATACACATTGAAAGAGAGTAATATGTGAACTCAGGTATTGTGAGATCAGGTAGAACATTCTTTTCTACTTTACCTCAGTGTCTCCTCAAGAAATTCTACCTTTATTCCAGATTACCTTGCCAGTCTTAATTACAGAATGTTGTAATAATCCAGTTCGTCTTTTGCTCAAATTGAAATTAAAAAATATGGGTTGGGTGGGCGACAGAGGCTGAATGACACTCTGGGGACTAGACTGAATCTAGAAAAATGTATAAAGCTTTTACTGTCTCTTTTCAACCACTTCACTAAAGTCCTTTCATCCTTTCTTTTCATCAACTTTTATCACATCTCTCTGGAATTTCAGTCTATTCAATTTTATAAACGGGAAGATTTCTTTTCAGGTTGTGTTAGATGCCAAATAGATGTATTGTTAGGTGATAGCTGAATTCCCAAAGAGTGTTTTAGGAGAAGTTTCTCCAGAATGAAATAAACCTTATATATTGGGTTATAAGCTAATTCCTGTAGGTCTTTAAATTATGTTGCTGGGAATAGAGAATCATGCTGACCCTATGCTACTCTGAGAAGTAGCCATGGAGCATGCAAATGATAGCAAAGGCTAGATCCATTGACAAATTCTTTTGTGCCTGAAAACTTGAAAACGTCCATTTGCTTTCACAGATAATTTTTATTTCATATAATAGATGCATTCATTTTTTTTCATTAGGAAAAGCACATTTAAGCACATGGAAATCCTAACCTTGAATTTCTTTCAGCTATCATTTGAACTTTTTGAAAAGTTGCTCCTTTTAAAATTTTCACATTTTAGGCTTGAGAAGCATGAATAAAAGCAATCATTTATAGATAAGAATGAGTCTGACTTGACAAGATTTTAATATTTTATAAACAGCCTTATTGGGCCTCATAACAGGATGATCAGATATACTTCAACTCCTCTTAAACTTATTTCTCATCTCAAGGACCTCCAGTCCTTTACACCTAAAAGTTTGCAGGCCATTCCCTCTCCTCTAGCTTTTACTTTCCTCCTTTTCAAGTCGTGGCCTCATGAATTAACTCTTTCACCATTGTACCATTTTCTAATTTCAATCTTTGGTTTCCCTATCTTTCCAAATTCCAACCTTGGGTTACCCTCCTCACAGCTTCCTTTCTTTGTACTCATGTAGTAGTAAACACAGCTGGAAAAGCATGAATCACTTACTAGATCCATAGCAAATGTATTATCTAATCTCAATCAACTAAGCACTTGTTAAATCCTTATTATGTGCCAGGCAGTGTATTAAATGGTGGCAACATAAATTGAAGCAAAACTAAAGACAGTCCTTGCCTTCAAGAAGTTAAGGGAGCTGAAAAAATGGTGGGGGAATTGAAGGAGAAGGAAAGATACCTGATATGGAAGGGCATGATGGAGAAATACTGAAGAGTGCAGTTTAATGTGAAAGGAAAAGATGAATGGTCTGGGTGCTCTTATTAAATGCAGATTCTGGATGGAGGATTAGGAATAGAACTGTTTTAAGATGAGAGGATGAACAAGTTCCTGAGGCTTACTAAACTCCAGAGAAATATAGCCTAAAGGGAAATGAATCTCAATTGTGTCTCACTGGCCCAAGGCAATCCTTTTACTCTTCCCTAATTGAGTCTCAATTCCACTTACCTACTAGCTATTCCAAACTTCATTTTCTTTTCTCTTCAAATCTTCTAGTATTGTCAACCTGCTACCTCTCTACTTCTTATACTTTACTGGAGAAAGTAAGCCCATTTGTCATGAATTCCTTTCTTCCTACCACATACCTCTTTCTTTTTTTAGTTGTTTTTTTTTTTTAATTCTGAATTTTACAAAACCAAATAAAATAGGCACCTCCATATCCAAAGAAAAAGATTTACATAAATGAGATCACAATTTTCTTATATGTTTAACTTGCTTTTTTTTCATAACTACATTATAAATTTCATAGGAAATTTTCAAAGCTTTCCTGTTTGTCTGTGTTTTCTTCTGGATATCCCAGTCTCTTCTTTTATAAAAATTAATTTAATCAACTACTTTAGTATAGAATTTATCCATGTGTCCCAATCTTCCTATCCCTCCCCACATCACAGAAGGTATCATAGAGAAGATAGATATGTTCATGCAAATTAAGTCTTTCATTTTTCACCTTTCAATTCATTCTTTGGAGGTAAACATTCACAATTTATTTTTGCAGTATTAATTCTGTAGCTGTGTATGATATTCTCTAGGTTCTACTCATTTCACTCTTCACTATTCTGTGTAGTTATTTCCAAGTTTTCTTTTTAATTACCTGTTCATTGTTTCTAATGGCACAGTAGTAATACATTTCAATCATATACAATTTCCTCTGCCATTCCCCAATTGATGGTTACTCTCTCAATTTCCAGTGCTTTGCCATCACAAAGAAAACTGCTATAAATAGTTTGCAACATATACATTCTTTTCCTTTTCCCCTGATCTCCTTAGGGAACAGAACCAGAAATGGTATTGCTAGAGCTAAGGGTATACAGTTCTGTAACTCTTTGGGTGTAACTCCAAATTGCTTTCCAAAATGGTTGGATTTCATAGCCTCACTAACAGTGTTTTAGTGTCCTCATTTCCCCACATCCCCTCCAACATTGGTCATTTTGTCTTTTTTGTCATTTTAGCTAGCTGATGGGTGTGAAATGACATCTCAGAATTGTTTTGGTTTGTATTTCTCTTAGAAGTAGTTATTTAGAGTATTTTTCCATATACCTATATATAGCTTTGGTTTCTTTATCTGAAAATAATCTTTTCATATCTTTTGCCCATTTATCAATTGGGGGATAACTCATATTCTTATACATTTGAGAAAGTTCTCTGTAAACTTTAGATATGAGACTGTTATCTGAGAGCCTGTCTATAAAACTTTTTTTCAGAATTCTTTGCCTTCTTTCTAATCTTGGTAACATATATTGCATTTGTGCAAAATCTTTTTAATTTAAAGTACTCAAAACAATCCATTTCACAATGCTCTTTCTCTTGTTGACCCATAAATTCCTTTCATCTCCATAAGTTGATAGGCAACATATTGCCTATTCTTTTAATTTATTTATATCTACTTTTGTGTCTAGTTCATGTATCCATTTTGATTTTATCTTAGTGAATGGTGTGAGATATTGGTCTATACCTAATTTCTGCCAAACTAGTTTCCAGTTGTCCCATCAATTTTTTTTCCAAATAGTGATTTCTTGTCTGAAAAACCTGGGTCTATGCTTTTGTCATATACAAGGTCTCTATAATCTTTTACCTTTGTTTCTTGTATTTTTGTTTTATTTCACTGATCTATCTTTCTCTCCCACTTTCATCTTCTTGTTAAGCAAGAGCTCAATAGCTCTTGACATCATTTGTTATTTTCACCTCTTTTGCTATAGTCATTTATGAAAATGTGGCCCATCTCCTCCCCAAAGCCTGGGTGGCATAACTGATAGAGTGCTAGACTTACAGCAAGATGTCTGAGTATTCAGGGAGGATTAGCACCTCTTGTACAAGAGGTTGTTAAGCCCTTTTCAAGGTTGCTCATTCACATTTTTTTTTTACTTTTTTTTATTTTTAAACCCTTATCTTCCATCCTGGAGTCAATACTGCATATTGGCTCTAAGGCAGAAGATTGGTAAGGGTAGGCAATGGGGGTCAAGTGACTTGCCCAGGGTCACACAGCTGGGAAGCGTCTGAGGTCAGATTTGAACCTAAGACCTCCCATCTCTAGGCCTGGCTCTCAATCCACTGAGCTATCCATCTGCCTCCTAATATTCATTCACTTTTGACATCTACCTTTTACTCAACAGTTTCCTGAGGCTCCAAGTAACTGCAACACACGTGGCAGCTACACCTTTGTAAAATTCTCTCAGCTGACACAGTTGAGAGTAATCCATAAATCTCAAATCCAAGAGTAAGTTAGGGGAAGGTATATCCCAAGCATGTGAAGACTTCCTCCAGTGGAATGAATGGATAAAAGCAATTTGTTACAATGGCCTTTAAGGTGGCTGAAGCAGGCACTGAAAAGCACTCAGAACTTGGTTAGATATTGAAGAAATCCAGGTCATCCTGGACCATTGCCATTCATTTTGACTTACTTTGCCACTGGATTCCAATGATTCTGGAAAAGAGAGTGAGGCTGACAGCTTTATATAATTCTGTCTTGGTTATATCCAATTCACATGCAAGTTGAGACATTACTGTCTGATGTTATTGGTCCTCTTAGAAATGAAGGATGAACAATAGACTTGGAGTAAAGAAGCCTCAGTTCAAATCCTATCTCAGACACTTGCTATCTCCGTGACCCTGGACAAGTCACTTAATTTCTCTGTCTCAATTTCTTCATCTGTAAAATGGGCATGATAGTAGCACCTACCTCATGGGGTTGTTGTGAGGTTCAAATGAAATAGCTAAGGGATTTGCACACCTTAAAGTATGATATAAATGCTAGCTAAAATTGGTGGCCATACAGGTGATACAGTACAAAGAGGAGAAGGACTTGAACTTGGAAGATCTGTGTTCAAATCTGACCTCAGATTCTTATGAGCCTAGGAGGGTTACTAAGCCCTGTTTGGCTCAGTTTCCTCATCTGTAAAATGAGCTGGAGAAGGGAAGGGCAAACCATTCTTGTATCTTTGTCAAGAAACCACAAATAGGGTCGTGAGGAATCAAACACAATTGAAAGGACCAAACTACAATAACAATTTTGGCTATTAATACTCTACATGTATCCATGATCCTGTCCTATAGATTAGACTCATAATCATCCCCTCTGTCTAATCTTAAATCATTTCTCTACTTACTCCTTTTCTGCTTCTTATAATCACGCTCAGGGCTATCCCATCCTTTAAAAAAACTTCAACTGACTTCATTGTCTTTCTCAAGGTATCCTATATTACTTTATTTTGTCACAGAAAACATCTAATGTAATGTGATATTTATTTAAGACAATTCCAAATGGACCCATTTACTTATTGAAGCCAAGAGAAAAATAAAACCCAAAGAAAATCTCATTTTTTATAGGAACCCTTTGCCAACCCCTCTAGTGCCTTCTGTCTCAATTATTTCTAATTTATCCTGCATAAATGAGTATATTTTTATACTATTATAAAATCAGTATATTATATTCCTTAGTATATTTTTATTTGCTTGTTGTCTCCTCTGTTAGCTTGCAAGCTTCTTGAAGGTAGAGGCTGTCTTTTGTCTTATTTTTGTTTCTGCCAAAATTAGCACAATGCTTGGCACTTAGCAGGTACTTTATAAATGCTTATTGATTGAACTTGGTAAAAGAAAAGCTTTAAATCAACTCTTAAAAGATATGAGATATTGCTATAAAATGAACATTTTAATACTTTAAATAAATATGAAAATAAATTTGTTTTAATTTTTGTTCAAATATGTGTTTGAAGAAACAATTTACTGATAACATTAAGTTTTTTTAGAAAGAAAATGAACCATGACATAAATATAAAGACTCAAAACACCTAGTAAAATGTGTATGATACATCATTTATAGGTGAACAGCCTAATGGTTTAAAGGACATAGAGAATTTTTTTAATTAAAAAAAAGAATAACATTCGCATTAACCAGTAACATTTTCTAAATGCCATTTGAATGGCAATTAGAAGATGAGTTTGTGAATACTATATTTGAGCATAGAAAAAGATTTGCTAAGTTAGAGAGTGGTAAGGACCAACAGACAGTTAGGAAAGAAGTTTTTTTGTGGTACATACATTCATGAAAGGACCAATGCTATCATATTCTGCAGTGGAAATGAATTTCCTTGAGTACAGTGGGTTTTCCTCCCACACATGCTTCCTTACTGAGTTCCTATAAGTGCATATCACTTTCTCTCACAGATACTGCATATATTTTATTAGTAGGAGAATGTGAGCCAGGGGTACTTATGTGGAATTTATATGGTATTATAATCTATTTTATTATTCATGTATTTGCTTGATATATGAGTGGGTCATTTCTTTTGTCTTCTTATTAAGCAAATAGTTATGTTTGAAATTGTAAGAGGATCATAACTGTGAATGACTTGATTTTTATAAAAAGAAATGCATCAGTAGGGGCTCAAAAGCTAGACCAGGGAGCAGAAGGATTATGCCTACTCGTTTAGTAGTTACAACTAGGATCTTGAGAAAATTTGAGTGTTATTTTGTGATGGTGATCTTTGCTAGAAACCAGACTTACCAGTATGGGAGCACATTTGAGTGAGTGAGCCAGCCCAGAGAATAAATAGGTATCCATATATCCTGTGTAATTTATGTCAAGCTCTAGAAACTTTATACCATAATCCTTACAAGAGAAGATCTACCTGTGCTCATCTCCTCTACTTTTTTTTCTTTATCCTTTTAGAATTTGGCTTTTGATCTCATCATTCAAGTGAAACTTTTCTTTCTGAAGTTACCAATAACCTCTTAATTGTCAAGGCTGATGGTCTATAGTTAATCCTCATCCTTACTGACTTTTCTTCCTTGATATTCTTTTTTCTCTGTATTTGTAACATTGCTTCCTGTTGGTTCTCCTCCAACTTTTATTTTCTGGATTCATCTAAATCATGAAACTCAAACTTGCGCTAACCCCAAAGCTTTGTCTTTGGTCTTCTTCTAAGAATATTTACATGCTCTTGGTGACCTCATGAGCTTCCAGTGTCAAATTATCATCTCTTTGCTTAGGACTCCCAGATTCTATACATCCATCCTTGGACTTTCTGCTGAGCTATAGGGTCATATCACTACTGCTTTTGGACATTTCTAATTGGTTATCCCAAACCCATCTCAAACTTAACATGTTGAAATAGAATTCCCAAACTTTCAACCAAAAATCAAACTCTCTTTTTAAGTTCCCAAATTCTCTTAAGGGTACCACTGTCTTTTTAGTTATTCAGGTTTGCAGTCTTGGAGTCATTTAAAATTCCTTACTTTCCTTTACCCCAATACCCCACCAGTGTTCATAGTGTATTAACTAGATGCCCACAATTCTTCTTATATAACTTTTTTCTTCTCTTACACAGATACCCTAGTTCAGGTTCTGATCACCTATTGCCCTGACTTTTATATTAACCTTTTAATTAATCCACTTGACTCAAGTATCTTCTGTGTCCAATCTGTTCTTTGTAAGTCTGTCACAGTATTATTCCTAAAGCACAGGTCTGATCACATCACTCCCCTGCTCAATAATTTCCATTGGTTTCCCTGTAAGATCAAATAAAAATTTATTTTCATGACATAGAAAGCTCATTACTACATGACTCCAACCTACTTTTCAGGGCTTATTATAAATCATTTACTTTCATGAACTCTGTGTTCCACTTTAACTGCCTTCTCCCGGTCCCTCACAGGACATTTCATCCCCTAGAACCATGCATAGCATATTGAAATGGCATCTCTCTTTTTTCAAAGCTTAGCTAAAATGCCACTTTCCTATTTAAGGCCTTAATTTATCAGGGTGGCTGTAAGTACCTTACTCTCTTTCTCCACCCTCATTCTGAATTTAGTTTGTATAAATAGAGAATAGTGTACTTCTGGGTTCCCTTGATAAAACAGAAGCCTGTTGAGAGCAGCTTCATTTTTGTCTTGATGCTTCCAGTAACTAACAGAGTTTCTAGATGTGAGCTATTTAATAAATGCTTGACTGATAATTGATTCATTGATAAGAATGACTGGCCACTTTTTTTTTCAAGGGGGGTGAATAAAATCAAAGGAATGAGCTGTATGTTTCATTCAAGCACCTGGGACCACTTGTTACTCTCCTAAACTGGTATTTTAACAAATGAGTGCTACTTCTAAATGAATGGTAATTGTCAGAAGAATTTAACCCAAGTAAAATAGTTTTACTATGCAAAAAGGAGAGAATATTAATCAATTCTGAATAATTATATGTAGCCATTAATAAGGTGTGATTCCAGTTATTTTATATGTATTAGACTAAAAATGAGATAATGTAGAGAAATGCATGAAATGTGTCATGGGGTTGAGAAGTACAAGAGAACTTAGAGTACACTTAGGCCAATCATGATTTTTGAATGATGAAGAAACTAAAGGTTCAGAAAGTCTAAATTACTTGCCCAAGGATATAAAGGTAGTAATTAGAAGCTGGGGTTTTAATCCTTGGCTCAATCACTGCTTTATACATTGAATTCTCCTCATTTGCAGTGGACAGAAGGAACTCACACCTTGAACAAGATTTGAGAAATCCTTAGTTAAGAGATACGTTATAGGGCAAAGATGCTATTTCAGTGGACTGAATAAAAAAAAAATATATATATATATGTATATATATATATATACACACACACAATACTTATATAATAAAGGGTATATATATATATATGTAATATATAATTTACACATGATAAAGGTACTGAGTCTGTTTTTGGCACCTAGAAGAATTAAAGCTATTTAATATTTAAAACATCTTTATATATTTGAGTAAAAAACAGTCACAAAAGAAAATTACCTAAAAAAAAAAAAGATTTGTAGATAGCCTTTATAGAATTAGAGGTTCATAGATATGAAGCACTGTTCTGCTTTAGAGGTATTTTTATAGTAGGCAGGTAAACTCAGATGAACATTCAAGCTTATAAAATACTCTATTCTTTTGGCTGGCACCTTGATAAAATATTTTTTGCTTGAAGATATTCAATACTCACAATGACCAGAATAGGTCAGACCATCTATTCTAACTGGCACATAAGGTCTTCAGATCATGTTAACATCCTGGGGCCTTTTGAGANCACACAATACTTATATAATAAAGGGTATATATATATATATGTAATATATAATTTACACATGATAAAGGTACTGAGTCTGTTTTTGGCACCTAGAAGAATTAAAGCTATTTAATATTTAAAACATCTTTATATATTTGAGTAAAAAACAGTCACAAAAGAAAATTACCTAAAAAAAAAAAAGATTTGTAGATAGCCTTTATAGAATTAGAGGTTCATAGATATGAAGCACTGTTCTGCTTTAGAGGTATTTTTATAGTAGGCAGGTAAACTCAGATGAACATTCAAGCTTATAAAATACTCTATTCTTTTGGCTGGCACCTTGATAAAATATTTTTTGCTTGAAGATATTCAATACTCACAATGACCAGAATAGGTCAGACCATCTATTCTAACTGGCACATAAGGTCTTCAGATCATGTTAACATCCTGGGGCCTTTTGAGATAGACATTTAGATTTTCTGCCACTGCAACTGAGATTAAATTTGGGAAAATGTACCTCAGAGGTAAGTAGCCAAAGCCAGGTTGAAAATAGTTTTTATTATATTAATAATTTACCCTCCGAATATCCTGTCACTGGTAATAAACTGCTTAGAGTTGAAAGGAAACATACAATCAATTATAACTGGCATTTTTAGAGAGTGAGCTCAAAAGAATCCATTTTTTTTTTCTGAGGGATCTTCAGTTTCCCCAGACCTACTTAGTTTCATTGTCTTTCTTCAATGCAAAATTTTAGATTAGGCAATGTTATTGGTTCAGAATGCAATATTCAGGACAATCTTTAGGTCCTTTATAGACCAAATACTTACCTGTAAAAGCACTTTTTCCCCCCTTTCAGATGCTCTTATAAAGGTTAAATAACTAACTACCCTAGAAACTTTTTGTCATATTGGATAAAATAATTATAAGATAACTCATTAATAAAGCTTAAAAGAGTAAATTCACTTTATCTATTGAATTAAGTCCTCCCCTCTTTCTCATTGGTATTTTGACTCTAAAAAGTAAGGTGGCGGGGAGGGAGGAAGAAAAGGGAATAATACGTAGGTAGCTTCTGGGTTCTGGTCCATAATTTTAAATAACATTTGAGATTCTTACTTCCATACAAGGTGAGGAAGTTCCTTGATTCCTAGATTTATCATTAAACCTCATATTTGTGTGACAGACAGAAAGGGGAGAGACAGAAAAGGAGGTGACTAAGAGTTAATGTTTATATTTGCAATTTCCTTTCTTTCCAAGCTTCTTGTTTGAGGCTATAAGCATAGTATAGTAGGAAGGGCACTTTGGTTCAAATCTAACAATCATCTAATTTCCCTAACCCTTAGTTTTCTCATGTGCAAAATAAAGGAGGATTGGGGATGGTAGCCTTTGAAGTTCCCTGCTTAAGATCTATGATCCTAAGAAGCACTAGGAAAATTATTGCAACCAGCAATTTGCTACTAAATCCTCTCCAAAAGACTGGAAATGCACAGAAATTTTAAGTGCCAACTCACTCTACTTTTAATCCAGCCATTGTCAAAGAGCTCATTTAACATTTTTTTTTCCCTCCTCTGTGCTGATGAGATCAATGGATTCTTGCAGTAGCAATTGATTACAGAATTTTAAATTATTTAAATTAGCAGAATTTTAAAAAAATAAGGAAACAATATCAAGAAACATTTCTACATCTGCCCCCTTTCCCATTTTCTTTTCAAATCAACGAATGTAGGAGGGAAATAAGTGAATCAGAATTATAATAATATATGTGATATATAAGGAAATAAGCAAATGAGAATATATCAGTTTTAATTTTTAGGAGTGAATTAATTATTATGGCTGAATTTGAAACTCCCAAAGTCCAAACTTTGCCGTTACCACATAATAATGTGACATCACGTATTCTTTGTTTACTGATTTTTTTTTTATTGAGGTTTTACATGTGATTGTACAGAGCATTTAAGGAACAACCAAAAAAAAAAAAAAGATATGAAAAGTGTACAAGGGTGGGAAAAGCAACAGATTGCAATTTGTAAAACATTTATATTTTGTAGATGTCCTAGGTAAGGATATTATATATGGCAAATATTATACAACAGTATGACTGTTAAGAGAAAGGAAATGGCCATACCATTTTTGTTTAATTAAAAAAGTTTTTTTTCAACTAGGATGATTTTCTGAAAGTAAAAAATAACGCTAGAGCTATCTATGTTAAATAAAATAGCATGTGTGCTCAAAAGTTTACCGAATATCATTCTAACTTACTCTGCAGATTGGAAGGCAGTATGAAAAAGTCTTTCCAATTAGTAATTCCATCTCTAGTTTATCTGCAGAATAGGCATTCATGGAGAGCTGTGTTTATCCTATTGTTGCATATAAGAAAAATAGACAGAATTATTCAATGAATCTTGATTTCTGTGGCTCACAACCGAAACATGGTTTGTTTGTTTTTTTCAGGGTCATTAAAAGCATGTCAGTTTTGTTCAGTAAGGGAATACATCTGGATGTCTCACAGCTATGTTTCAAGGCATCATGACTCTCAGAAATTAGAATGGCATGTGTAAAACTTTATATTTTTATGGGATCAATACAAATATATACTTTAAAGAATTTTTTTCTCCAGTGTATCATTGAAAAAAAAAAAACCAGTTTAGAGCAAAGCATTTGGAAAAACAATTAGAAATTCATGGAATTGAAAGGATTTTGGTATTTTTATAAAACTAAAGTGTTGGCTTCAGGGGGAGATTCACATCCGATACTTGATGTTTCTCTTTCCGCATGACTGGATCCCCACCTCTAAAGAACTCTCCCTACTGACAAGGCAATGCATGATGGTCATGAATTTTGTTAAATATCTATGAAGTATAAAAAAAACAAAAAACAAAACCCAACTATTTTGGAGGCAGCTGCATACTTCTGCTTACTTTCTAGGGAAGACAGATAGGAAAAAAACAAATAAGAACCCTTTTTTATATTCCAAGGGAAGTATACCATAAGACCAAATTATCTGTTTTTTTACATTTATTATCACTATTTTCTCCTTTTCACAGTGTAAATCTACTGTGATAATTCTTTCCTCATTTATTTTCCTTGGGACTTGTTCAACTTCCTCCAATTCCATAGTCTTCTATTCTTCAGGAGTAACAAGAAGTTTGAGGAATTTCTCTTTAGGATAGTGAGTGGAAGTGTATTCTTTCCAGAAACCAAAATGAAAATATCTGTATATTTGCTCAGCTTTTAAAAATTTCCCCAAGCTATTTCCTTCAAGTGCATCATAATATAAAACCTTAAGCACATCGAATTTGGCCAGAAGTTCTGGAGAATAGTTTTAGATAATTGTTCTGCTTGGTTTTCATAAAGGCAGTAAGGAAGAACATGCATACCGGGATTATTAATTGTGGTGTAATATTATAGTAGTGTAAACAAATGCCTTCCTTAGGTGTTTCCTCTGATGAGAAGGCATAGATATTATTAACATTGTGAAATATCTGGAAAATGTTACCCTCATGGTAAGCAGTATCTGAGTAATGCTAAAAGTGAGGCTCAAAGAATAATAACTCTTGAATAAATCATCTGCTATATTGAAAAAAAATGATCATTTTGAGTAGTGTCATTATTTTGCTAATTCAGGTACCATGTTCCATCAGTTAATCCATTTTAGGTCCCCATGTTCTTTTTCTTTTCTTTTCTTATTTCTTTCCTTTTAAAATATTTTTCTGTCATTTGCTTATCTCAGTGGATTTTATTTCCTCAGAAATACTTGCAATGCTATTTTTTTACTTCTTCCCATGAATCCAGGGTGTTGTTTCATCTATCTTCTTAATCATAGCTTGACTTTACCTTGTGAAATCTATAACAGACATGAGGCAATAGGAGAAGAAAATGTTTGCTAATCCAAAAAATAAGTCCAGACAACAGAATAGACCCCAAACGCAGGGAATTGAATTAGTTCTGTTTAAAATTGTCATCTATTTTTAAAAAGTGCTGTTCTTCCTTTTCTCATTAAGTAATGCAAAAATAGTTTATGAATAAGTTTCTCTGATACCTAAACATTTGTCATGCTTCACTATTGCAAAGTCATAAAGATTGCAATGTCAGAAGCTAGCCCTTCTTCCCTAAACTATATAGATGTGAGAAATTAGGACATCGTAAAAGCAAGCGTGGCTGAAAGCTGCACAGCTCAATGATTCTTTCCCTTGAACCTAGGGAGGAAAACCAATTTCCAATGGAAACAGATGTATTTAGTCAGGAGACGTGGAGGTGTTTCTGGTAAGGCCCCCAAATGATATGATCTATTTTGAGGACCTAACAGAAACCTTTCAAAGAACATTCTTTAGCATAATAAAGCCACTTCAAAGCAAATATTCTGCAATATTATCTCCTGACTTTAGTGCTTTTCAATTCCTATCTGATCCTTGGAAGTGAGGAAATCTAACCTAGGATATCCTGAAAAGGAGCTAATAGCGCTATGGTCTATCTTAATAACTAGTGCTTTAAAAAAATGTGCTAGTATCACCCCACTCCAAGGAACTGATTTATAATTCTGGATTATTAAACTTGATTTTAGCTGAATAATCAAACAATACAATGTGCTATACGGTATACAAATTTTATATTGCTAGCATATATTTCTTCAAATAGTTTCATTATAGAAAAAAAGAATATTCATGTTAACATTTGGAGGAGTGCTCACAAATACGCATATTTCTGTTTTGATTTCTAAATGTGAATTGACTTTGTAGCATTCTGCCAAAAAAAAATTACACATTTTAAACACATTACAATGTTAATAGACAACTAGAAAATTAATATCATGATGAATTAGAGGTATTTATAGAAATAGAGATTTATATCAAGGAGGAGTTTTACAGCTCATATAGTTTTTACTTGATAGATGAGGAAACGAGCCAAAGAAATTACTTGCCCAAGTTCATCCAAGTAACAAATAGCATAGTTGGGATTTGAACCAAGGTCCTCAAGACACCAAATCCAGGGCTCTTTCCATTATACCATACTACTTTTGGTAGTTAGCTACTTAGGGACCATTAATCCAATTTTCACATTGTCTATTTCCTTACCTTTTCCTCTGCCCTTGGGTTGGTCTGGTCCCCAAAATGGCCATGTCAAAACGAATGCCAAAATAAGCTAATTTCTTCTGTCTGTGACTTTGGTAAAAGTCTTACTGCTGATCAGAGCAGAAACAACCAATTTTAAAGAAATATATACATTTATATGCTGTTATCCATTTAGTGCTGAGAGAATTTTAGAACTTCGGAGGATGAGAGGGCATGGAGAGGTTACAATGAGATCACAGATCCATTGAACAGCTTTAGTTATTTCATGTTATTTCAAATTTTGAATTCTTGAGAATTTATACACAAAATAAACAATGTTTGGTGGTGGTGGGTGTAGTGGCATTAGTGGTTTTAGACTTGAGTTTATCATACTCAGAAACTTTCGGTATGGCAACTTCTATTAACACATATTTGAAACTTTATAATTTATAATATGAGTGTTACCTGGAGCATTGAGAGGTTAAATGAGTTCCCTGGGGCCTATAAAGTTAGAATATATTAATGACTTGATAGGAACTTGGTATTCTTGACTCCAAGGCTAGCCCTCTATTTATTATGAGCAATATTAAAAATTAAACTGCTTCAACATAAAAATTTATTTCAATTTAAATCCAATTCATTGATATTTATTACATTAAATTAAATTAAAATTTTATTCCAATTAAATCCAATTCATTGATATTTATGGATTTTGTAGGCTTTAATGGAATGAAGGAATAGATCACAGATTAGAATAAGAAGGAACCTGAGAGATCATTTAGTGCAACACAATGGAAATATAAACTACTGACTAAAGTTTTGAGTGAGTCTTTGTGATGATTTTTGGGTCAACTATAATTTCTTTTACTTTGTGACTCCTATAATTCATTTTCCTCTTTGGATCATCTCTCTCTCTATTCACTTACTTCTAGGAATTTTCGCATGCACTTGTGTCTATGTTTTTTCAACTTTTCTACTGGAAGTTAGGATGTTTATGAATTAACTTTAAGGGCTCTCCCATTTTGTGGATTAGACATAAATCGGGATATCTAGAAATTTTAACTTTGCACACTAGGAGTGACATACCAGAGAATTCTAACTACCTGTTAATCAAATGTAAATATTCAGTAATGTGAAGTTTTGCAGAGACCATCCATTTATGTAGTGATTAATTTGCATTCTCAATCTACTGGTGTCCAATGAGGTGAAACTAACTCTGAAAAAGAAGATTAAACCATGTTCAAGAAGTACAACACGTCATAAATGATTCAAATGTGAAAATAAAACCCAACTGGTTTATTCTACAATCATGATTTTTTACTTCTAATTATCAATATAGCATTAGAAATACCTTAATTTGGGGTTGATGTCAATTTCCTCTTGATTAAAAATTATTCCTCTCTCTCCAGTTGAGATATATAGTAAAATATCTTGTGGAAATATTAATATGCAAAAGATATAAAAATTAGAATGCTTAGCACTCTGCTTAGCACATAGCGGATGCTTAATGCTTGTTCACTTGACTAGGGAGCAAGAATAACGAAGAAAGCACTCATATCAGTAGAAAGACATGGAAATGCATATTGAATCAAAGGTGGAGACAAAGGAAGTGGAAACTATCATTGTCACAGGGTTTGATAGGGATCCAACTTGTTATATACACAGTCTTCTTTTCAAAGGTAGATATAATTAGTTGCTTTATCTACCAATATTTTATTATAAATTACATAAAAATTATGTAACAATTTCTATCTATGAATGTCTTTGGGATCTTGCTAATAAGTCTTTCTGGAAACACACCCTTAACAGAGATGTAGAGGAGTTAAAAATCTTGTCCATTTTTCCTGATGCAAGTTTCTTAGTAACTGACAATATTGGGTGATCTGCATCAGTTTTTCAACTTGTGGAAAAAATAAAAATAATCTTTCTTCATCTTGGTCAATATCGAACTGGGGCAGGCTACCTGTTTCAAATTTCAGTTAACAAAAGACCAAAAAATAAAAAAGATAACGTGGAGGTAGCAACATCTGAAAACCAGAATTGGCAGTATCAGCAAGCTGAATTGAGGTAGTTTTCCCCTACTCTTATGAAACGAGCTTCTCCTAGAGTGGTTTGTGCCTACATAGACTATGTCTTGGTTGACAAAGTCTCAAATTTAAGATCTGCATCCCAACCCACATTTGGGTTTCTATAGTTACCTTAAAGATTGCTAAATGGATTTCTCTTGAGGTCAAATTTTATCCTTTGTACCTGATGGGCTAAATACCTCTCAGGTGCTAATATTGCCATATTTTTTTTAACATAATTATTGTTCTATTCTTCAATTTGGAGAAATTATATATATCCAGCCCAAATGATTGAAAAGATTAAAATATAAATTAGGAAATTTGCAGTTGATGTTAGTCATCTTGTATGCTGGCTAAGAACTTTTGTTGTTATATTTAAATGATGCTCAAATCACTTATTCGTCTCTAAGGTATATAATGGTCTCAGTTGCCTTGATTTAAGGAATTGAAATTCTAGCTGAATGGGGTTTAGGTTTTGAAAGTTTTCCAAAATTATGTATATAACACATATCAATAGAGTAATGCTGAAATTCTTCCTAATCCTGCCCCTGCCCCTCATGAACTACCTGGGCTTAAAGTTTTACACACTGATGATGAAAGTTTTGGGGCTGTTGAAGAACTGGAGGATTAAATGGAAAGAATTTAATTCTTATTTCCCCCCACCCCCTTATATAATAAAGGAAAATAACCACAAATGATCTTAGAGGAGCTCGCTGCTGGTCTGTATTTTCTTTGCTACAATTTTTAGCAGCTTTTAACAAACAGGTTAATCTGTAACTAATATAATGGAGATTACAAAGGAGAAAACTTATACAACCAAAGCAATCCTATGCTTTAAAATCTTCAATTGAGCGTGATTTATTTAATAGGCATCTTCATATATCTACATATAACCTGCTAGAAAGGGAATTTGTCCCCTTTGCTTCAGCCTACACAAGTATTACCAACCCATTTTCTGGTTTCCTTCATCTGCTACAGCTGTATAATTTTTGTGCTTAAGTATTTCAGCCAGGGAGGTTTTTGTTTTGCATGGTTCACTCATGCCTTAGAGAATTAGCAAATTCACTAGTTTCATGTATGAAAACAGAAGGGAAAAAGGCAAAAGAAATGAAAAGAGAATGAATGATTCATTGTACATACATAGATACGATATCTTCTAAATCTTAATCAGTTGTTTATTGGTTGGCAAACAAGTTTCACTTTTACAACAAATATTAGTAATGAGGTCATTCAACTTTGAGACCATACAAAATGGATCATAAATTAAAAAAAAAAAATTATAATCTGTGCTGCTAATTTACCTCCTGAAATCCTACATTACTTAAAATCCTGTCAAATAAATAACTTTTTCCCCCTTTGGGAAAGTAATGAAAAGAGGATTTTTTTTTTGTCACATCAAAATAATTGGATTTTTCAATTCGTAGTATGGGCGAGTCATTTTTTTTTTAACCAACTGCAATACAAATTTCTCATCTGGGAGCCAAGAATGAACCAGGAGTGCCCTTACTCCTAGAGAATTATCATTTTCACATGCAGAAAGCCCCCACTATTTCTATAGATACCTCTCAGTTTCTTGGTCCATTCCTACTGCCTTGGTGAGGGACTTCTTGCCCAATCGGCTTTGTTTTATATCAGCTGTGCATTGTAAACATAAAGTTTGTCCTGCTCTAATCTGCAAAAGTCCTGTTTGCAATATAGCCACTGAATAAAGATACAGAATGAGGGAAGAAGATCCAATTTTTTTTTTTGTAAAAAATAATTTGTGTTTGCATTACTAGAAAATGATCCTTATAAAGTGATAGTTCTTATTTATTTATTTTGCCCAGTGAAATATTAAGAAAAAAAATGGCCCCCAAAAAACTAATGAAAATCTTGCTCCTACTGGTAGACAAACTTGCAAGACCAGCACAACAGAAAGAGTTCTTTTTTTTTTTTTGTTTTTTGTTTTTTGTTTTCCACTACATTAACAGGGACGCAAGTTCTGGAGGAACGGAAAGCAGACTATATGTGCAATGCTAGTATCTGTACATTACATAGAAATTGTTCAATTTTTCTGCCATTAGTTTTTATCATCAGTTAATACAGCAAAACATAAAATATGCATTTAGCATATAATTCTAGAATTCCCTTCCATTTCATTAGAATTTTATTTTATTTTATTTTATCCCACAGCTAAGTCTGCTGTGGTAAAATCAAGTTGTGAGTGACCAAAAACCATTAGGTGATACAGATCGATAATAAAGTGTTTTGTTCTGTTGTTATGTTTGTGCAGCACTCCAATCTAGATGCGTCACTGTTACTCATTTCGGATGCATGTTCTGGCCTTTTTAAAATCAGGTCCATTTCAGAATAGTAACAGAGCATCAAAGATGTTTAAACAAACACAGCATTAATTCAAGAAGGCCACAAAGAGTGCCATTTTCTTCATATCCCGTTCATTAACATAATGAAGTCTCTGAGGGGGGGAGGACAAAAAGAGGGGGGAGAGGGGAATTTCAGCAGTTATCATTCTCCCCTGGGCTGGCCTAAAAATTCCAGTAAAAAAAAAGTCTGAAAGTTTTTGTTTCTTGTTTTTGATTTTTGTCCTTTTTTTTTTTCCTTTAGAACAGCATAAAGATTTAGGAGTACACACAATATTACCACTGCTTATATGAACTCAGAACAGTAAACCAGGTGTTAAGGGTTTCGTTGGCTTAAATTTTTGCTTAATCTTCTATAGACTAGTGACCAAGTGAGCAGGTCCTTTGGAACTCCCCTCCGGGGAGGACCCGTCTTTATTTGGAGGAACTATAAATCCATCACTGCTGCCTCGCCCTAGTTGGTAGTAAGTGTGCAGCTGATGGACATGGTTTCTGGAGCCTAGATTTGGCATACTTTTGTAGTAAACATCATCAGCATCACCACTTTTGGCTGGCGGGGGATCGGTCTGGGTGCTGGTGGTAACGCTTTCTGTGCCTGGCATACCAGCCAGGGCGGGCATACTGGTATATAGAGAATCCCTGTTGGGTGACTGGAGGTCTTCTGTGTGCTCGTTGGTTAGCAAGGGGAAAAAACTCTCACTGTTGTCTTGTGGAATCCGCCTTCTGGTGTAGAGATGTGGCTGGTGGTTCTCTGTGGAATAAACTCTTGGGGGCAGCAGAGGGGCGTCAGACTCTTCGTGAATGAGTTCCAGACCGAGACTCTCCTCGTGGTTAAAGGAGGTGGCATCATCGAGGACAATGGCGTCATCTTCATTCCCACTGCCCAGGTTATTCACCAGTTTGTTCATCAGGTTCCTGTTCTGCTCACTGGAGCGCTCGTGGTTGTTCAGGTAAGAAGGGATATAGTTGGAAGTGAGTTCCTTCAGGATTTTTTTCTCTAGGGCTGTCTCGTTATGATTGTAGCCACGATCAATGATTTGCACACAGTTGCTCAAGTACTCGCCGCTGGCAATGCTGTAGCTATTGCCGTGGTTACCATTCAGTGGTAGAGTATCCATGACACTTGTATCCCTGGCATTGTTCAGAAGCCCCTCTGAAAAACAGTACAGAGAAAGAGGCTGACATTTGTATCCAGCAGTCCATTGGGGAAGCATATACAATTAATTACCTATCGGTTGACTACGATCCACATTATTTACAGAGACATTGGATGCAGATAAATATTGGCACGTATAAATATAGGTACACATACACATAGTTGTGTATCTATATACACACATTAATTCATTATTATATTATAATGGATAGTTGATATAATTACATGAGTAGGTAAATTTTTAAAAACAAAATAATCCTTGAAAATGGAGCAACTCAACATTTCCATCAGTAATTCATTTAGTGATAACTTGTCCGATGGAAAAATTTATAAGCTGCTTATTGATGTCTTACATCCATCAGCTCATAAGCATCAAGAATGTATTCTTAATATTTATTTGAGGTGTTGCCTTCACTTTTAAGATGATGCTTATGATATTACATCACAAGATGAATGACTTGTGGGTATTTTAAAATATTCTAAAATATGATATGGATTTGGTTTTCTTTTTTCTGTAATAACCACATTCAGAGATAGCATGTATTATATCCACTGTTATTATTTAGGGTATTGGTATGTTCACAATATTAAGAGAAATCAAGGAAAACCCCCAGCATGTCGGGTAGTCCCCTTTGGAGATTATGAACAAGAGTCACATAGAAAAGGACAAAAATGGACGGGGTAAGATCTGCATCATTGGAGGGAATACCTACATCAATGAAGTCAGATCCGTTTGGATGTAATTGGGCCATTGCTGCAAAAAGAGGGGATAGGCAATATGGACACCCAATTATTAACAGCACAGTATCAATATGAAAAGTTCAATTTAAACCCTAATATATCTCTCTGCCTCAAACTTCTGAACTGAAAGTAGATTGGTGGTAGCCATTAATAGATACCCAGGGTATCCCAAAAGTCTTAGTGCAATTCTAAGCTACTTGACCTTAAATCTTCACTAAAACTTTTGGGACACTCAGAATATATTTCCTTGGAAGAAAAAGCTTCTATGAATTTCCTTAATTATAAAGAGAGCTGCTAAATATAGCTCCATGCATCTTCATGAGTTTTATCTTCCCATGAATAGTTATATGAGAAACATGACATTTCCATTTCTATTACTTAGTAAAAGAATTCAGATGCAACTACCAGAGATGATCACAAACAACACTTAGCCAATAGGGGTAGAAACAAGAGGTTTTCTTGACTGTAAATATTGATTAGGGGTCACATCACTGTAGAAACTCCTTAATGCACTGCTACCTTGTGAAAATAGAACATTCATTCTCTGTCCGGGATGCAGTTCTCTTGCTTATCTTAGACTGTGTTCTATAGTGTCCAGATGACAGTTACAGTAAAGTGGCCTGAATATGTCATCGTTTCATGGGTTCCTGACGAGTCCTCTGAATTTTCACAATAGACATTCCAAAAACAATGGCAAAGGCCTCAAATCAGTGGCATCACAGACAGAGAGTGAAGCTGTTTATTTTCATGTTAGAAAGTACCTCGTAGACAGTTCACAATGTTAAGAAGAAACAAAAAGCAAATGCTTTTAAAGGACTGTATGTGATGGGTGGCTACTGTTGCCGAGCCTGTGACAGCATGTTGGATGATTATGGTTGGGTGACTTATGCATTGAAACCCTGCTTGTTATTTATGTTGTCA
Organism: Gracilinanus agilis; assembly: GCF_016433145.1. Classification (NCBI taxonomy): domain Eukaryota; kingdom Metazoa; phylum Chordata; class Mammalia; order Didelphimorphia; family Didelphidae; genus Gracilinanus; species Gracilinanus agilis. The sequence continues at coordinate 155,479,102 of NC_058135.1, forward strand.
ATGCATGGAACTGCAGACTGGAAACTGCCACAGTAAAATAAAGTGGGTGCACTGAACTTGAAACAGAACATAGTCTTGTGATGGAATGTGCCATTTTGAAATAATGAAAGTTCATGACTTACTTAAAAAAATAAGTGCTTAATTTAAAAACAATTTAACTCACACGGACAATTATATGAAACTCAAGAACTATGCTGATTATGTGACACAAATAAAGGAATCAGACAATAAAAGCGTCTAATCTAGATTCACATATATTTAGATAAATAGATTCATAAGCTGTTTATTCTTTTGGTTTCAAAATTGTGAGATGAACTGTTTTTAATAACTACATCATCTATATGTGATGCAATAAAAGTGAACTAAAAAAAATTACATTTGATATGCAATGTTTAGCTTTACTCCCATACTTGTCTCTCTGTAGGGCTCTAAACGACAGCATGAAGAAAAGGAAAGAAAAAACAACAAGTAAGCTTACAGCGACAATAGAAGAAACATGAGTCAAAAGCAAATTGATGATATGCAGAAAAAAGGGTCAACAGAAATCATTTCCACAGCCCCCAAATACATGAGTCTGTGTTACATGGTTTATTAGAAGTAAAAATCCTAAAATGTTAGTCAAGAAATAAGACATCCCCATAAAAGCATGCTAGTACAAGACTTCTTAAAAGTTCCTCCCTACAGTTTGCACATTTTAACATGAAAAAATAACCGTGTTAGAAAATTTAAGATTATCACACAAACCAAGAAGAGCAGTAATTCAAATGAAGTTTCCACTGTCTCTACAAATCTAATTCAAAGTCAGATCCCTGGAGCTGGATTGGCTTCCATGAGGACCACTTCTAACCCTGTGTTTATACAGTGAGAGAGAGTGAAAATATGCCACACATTTTTCAACTGCTTGCTCCATGCTATCTTTTGTTTCTTTCCGGTCATGTTTTCTCCATTCTTTAGACGTACCCCAAAGTTTCCTCATTGTTTATAAATAGCGACAAGATATCTATATTGAGGCTAAAAAAAGAAATATGGTCATCAAAATGTGTTTCCAAGGGAAAAAATACTTTCAGAATTTGCATCAATTTTGCTACTACCAGAAAAAAGGAAATGATTAAATTGAGAGAATGTTGAAAAAAACTAATAGAATATATATAATATAAAAACATATATTATATATACATATATTTCCTTTTACCACAACTGATTTCTTGTTATCTTCTGGTTTGTGGCACAATCTTATTAAACAGATTTTTACATTTAGTTTTGTTTTTTTCTTAAAACAAAACAAAACTCTTACCAAAAATTACCAAAAAAAAAAATAAAAAATCTCCCTCCCCAAACTTTACCCAGATCACAGACTAGACCTTTTTGATTTAGTCTTTGGAGTAATTAAAATACAACCAAGCCAAAAAAAAGCAACAAAAACACTGAGCTCAATGATACAACAAGAGGTCTCAACTTATACCATAGTCATTTATCTGTATTAGTTATATCCACAGAGAAGGTAATCTTGAAGGTTTAGAAGTTGGACTGAGCTTTGGGGAAGAAAAAAATATATCTGCACATAACTGATTCAGAACCAACTGTGTTTTAAAATGGAGGGTAAATTATTTTTTTTAACACTTCAAACTTCAAATGAGCTTCAGGAAACTGGAGGCCAGAGTTCAATGTGGTAGTAGTTTTATAGTATTTTGGGGTCACTCAAAGCTCCTTTAATTACAATGTAGAACTTACCCTTCCTGGATTGTATCTGAAAATTTAGAAGTTTGAATTATAATATCTCCACTGTTACTCTCACTTCCAAAATTCTATGGTTGGTTCTGAATCAATTGTGTTCAGATGCAATTTTTTTTCTTCCCCAAAGCTCAGGTAGAATATAAGTGCATTCATCTGAAAACATAAGATTAGTAGCAGTATGATAATCACCACGATTTATCACTTATTCAATGGGAAAGTCAACATTCTACAGACTATCAAAATCTCTCAACATGAACCTAAAACAGAGAGCAGCTGAAGTATACTGCTTTTATCTCTGAAAAGAATTTATTAAACTCCAGTATATTTTAAGAAAAAGATAATACAAAATGGTTAAAATATGGGACAAAAAACTAAAATTCATTTACAATAACCTTATATTTAATTTTGAATTAAAAAAGCAAAACAAAAATATCTTAGAGGCAATATCTAAGACTTGATTCTTGAAATAAAAAAAAACTTTATGTTAACTCAAATTTCAATATATCCAACAAGGTTAAATTTATTTGCTTCTACTGAAGGATAATATCCTTAAGAAAACTCCCTAAATATGACTATACTAGGAAATGAGTTTATAAAAGTCATTTTTTTCATATTATGAGAAATTTAAAATTACATAAAATTTTGAAGTAGCTAAAAAAAGACTCCAAAATTAATTAAAGCTTAGGAACAATTACCTGTATCTTATAAACACTGAATATGTTAAAATCTGAGTGCAAGAGACCTGACACCAATTATTGGTATGTGTGAATACTAAAATACTCATTTTGGTTCATTCTAAACCAAACTGTCAATAGACCATGAATGACATTAATTAATGTGTAATTACCTTAAACTTGAGCTAAGGAGAATAAGCAAAATAGGGAACTGTGTAAAATCACTGTGTAATCTTTTCTGGTCAGATGATATATGAGGGACACTGACATTGTTGATCCATCTTACTTTCTCATTTTCTCCTCCACTGTTGGCTCTTGGCTTTTCTTCCACCTGTCTGACCATTCCTTCATTGGTTTATCTTCCAACTCCCTAGCATGAATTGTCTCCAAGATTCTTTTGTTGTCCCTTTTATTTTCTCTCTAAACATTCTCTCCCTTCACTGTTTAATCCACTCCCATGATTTCAGTTATTTTCTCTATTCACACAACTCCTGAATCTATATAACCAGACCAAATCTTTCCATTAGCCTGCTAGATATCCTCTCAGCATTTCTAATTCAAGTCTCAATCTGAACTCATTATTTTCTCTCTACAAAGTGACCCTTCTGAAAAATTATATAGTTTTGTTATTGCTATTTTGTCAGTTCTGGATGCTAGAAAATTTCTATCAACTGTCTTTTCCCTCATCCTAATCTCTTCCTTGTTGTCTCATCATTATGTAAATCCAGTGATTTAAAAAAAAAAATCCTTAGCTTCTGACTTAGAATGGATACAAAGTATTTGTTCCAAGGCAAAAGAATGGTAAGGACTAGGCAATTGGTTTAAATGACTTGCCCAGGGTTACATAGTTAGGAAGTGTCTGAGGCCATATTTGATGCCAGATCTTCCTATCTCTAAGCCTGGCTCTCCATCCCATGAACCATGTAGCTGCTCCTAAATCCACTGATTTCCAAGTCAGGTAAATTCTTTGTCTATAACATCTTCAGATCCATTACCTCCTCTCTATTTACAGTGCAGATACCATATTTCAGGGCCTCATTGTCTTCTTTGATTAATTATTCAATCTAAGCAGAACCTATTAAAAAAACCTACTGTGTGCTACAGTGTGCTAGAAAGACAAATAAAAAACTGGTTTGTTACTTTCAAGGACTTTAAACAGTGTCTTAAATTATTGTGTAATTTCTAAGGTGGGATTGTGATCATCTTTAAATGGGCTTCTTCCTTCCTTCCTTCCTTCCTTCCTTCCTTCCTTCCTTCCTTCCTTCCTTCCTTCCTTCTTTCTTTCTCTCTCTTTTTTTCCTTCCTTTTTTAACCCCTTTCCTTCTGTCTTAGAATCAATACCGTGTATTGGTTCCATGGCAGAAGAGC
>NC_058135.1:155483173-155582068 GCF_016433145.1 Gracilinanus agilis
CCCTCTCTCCCTCTCTCTCTCTCTCTCTCTCTCTCTCTCTCTCTCTCTCTCTCTCTCTCTCTCTCTCCCCTGACAACAATATTGCAAATTTTGTACTTGCTGACTATTTCAGAGTGCATCTCAGGGCAAAAAAAGCAAAACCAAACCAAACCAAACAAAAAGATATCCAGTGATTATTATTTGGGGCACATAAACCTTAGGGAAAAATCTGTGGCAATATTTAAACACTATTCTTATTACAGCCAATAAATTCTAAATTGTACTCGATATTCAAAATTACCTATTAAGTTTTTTGTATGTACTGTTATTAAACGAATATGATCTGTGGGACATACTAGTCTAACAATAATTTCTAACCTTTTGAATATATGACTTTTCTGAGGTCTCCACAAATTCAATAAATACTTGGAAATCATTTGGATTTTGTATAAACCCTGTTATTTGATATGAATCAGTTTTTTCCCCCAAAAGCTCAGAAGGACTTAGAGATAATTTAATCTAACTCTCTAGTTTTATAGATGGGAAATCTGGAAATAGAGAGGTTGAGTTGCTTATCTTTATCACATATGTAGGACAGATACATATATCCTGACTCCTAACTTCTTTCCTCCACACTAATCTGTTTTTCCCTTAGAACTGGCTACATATTTATTGTATTTATTTCATCAAATTATTTTTACTCTTGTTCAGACTCACAGTTTCTTCTGTTACATCTACCTTATAGTTTAAAAAACTCTTTAAATTTTAGCTTTTTCATAAAAATAAAAATAACATATCATACACATGATTTTTCTCACTTACCTTAAGTATAATTTCCACTTCTCATAATGCATATATAATATATAAATTTATATATTTAATAAAGAAAAAAGTATTGACAAGAAAGGAATGTAGAATAACTGACAAACCACAAACCAATACAAAACAACAAAGAAAAACATATCTTGATGGAGCGGAGGTTTGTCTAGCACATGGAATCCATTCATTTACTGAGAAAAGCCTAGGGAAAATGGGAAAAAAAAATCTATCTAGATGAATGTGATAGGGAAGATCTTTGTATCTGTTTTCAAAACAAAGAAAAGACAGGAGAAAAAGAAAGAAAAATAAAACAAATGTGCCCCCAAAAGCCACACGAAAATGCGACTCTCACTCAAAAAAATGAAGATAAACTCGAGCACACCTTGTGTGTTGTACATGCTCACAGAAGGGTTGTTACAGACGGCCGGTTCCCCAAGCAATGTATTATAGGGATTGTTAGTGCCATGAGGACGAAGCAGAGCATTGGTTATAAGATGATTAGCCATGGCTCCTGGAGCAGCCCAATAGAAAGACAGGGAAAAAAAAAGGTCAATCAGGCAAATATGATTAAAAAAAAAAAAAAGAAAGAAAGAAAAACATTCAGAATGACAACAGTTGAAACAGTCTTGATTACAGGCAGCCAGCTTGTTAGACTTGAAAATACACGGCTCTAGAGCACAGACGTTTTCAACAAAGCACAGACCCAAGTGTGAAAGAACAAAAATGGTTCAAAATGCCAGGAAAGCCACATTGATGATACTTGCTTTCTCAAGGTATAAGCAAGGTTATGCTTCCATGCTTGTTAAAAGTAAATGAAACAAAATCCAACAGCCAAAATAAAGAAAAAATTATTTAGAAAGAAAGAGACTAACATAAAACAGTACATTCCTCTATCATAGAAGACATTGTTTTTTTTCTTTTTTTTTTCTTTTTTTTTTTTTTTTTCAGGGAAAGTGAACAATAGCAGAAAACAAAACTTTGTTTATTATGCATCCTTGCTCACATTTGGAGAGCAGTTGTTTTGAACAGGAAAGGAAATCTGGGCAGTTTTTTGATTTGTTTGCTTTTTAAGTCATGAAAAGAAACATCGCCAAAGTTGGTTAACCTCATACTAATGTTACATACATGAATAATATACAATAGGCACACTGGTTTCATAGGTTAAGGTTGTTTTGTTTTGTTTTTTAATCAATGTACACATACTAATTAAGTACTATATGAGTGTCTCATTTCACTAATTTTACTTCAAAATCGTAATTCTAAAAATAAAATCAGCATTTGGTTAGAAAATTAACCAATCACTTCAATTTGCCTAACGTTAGTTCAAAGTATCATAAAACAAGTTCTAGAAGGGAATTTAGAAGATATATAGGCCAGCCTATAATTTTTTGGTTAAGGAAAATGGGTCCCAAAGGGCTTAGTTGACTTGTCCCAAATAACATAGATGATAAATGGCAAAGGTAGATTATGAATCCAGGTTCTCTAAGTCCAACTCAGTCCATTAGTATTTATATATGTCTACCATATCTTAGGTCTTGTGTTAGATGCCAGGGATGGAAATATAAAGAACGAAATAATCCCTAATCTCAATGAGTTTACATTCTAATGGGTGAGATGAATTTAAAAAATAAGTATAGACAGAATAAATATAATGTTTTTCCATTGTACTGTGCTATCAATTAAAAATTATTAGTAAAATTTAGTACTTAGTCAATTAAAGTAAAATTTAGTAATTAGTAAAAAAAATCAGTAAAGGAATTTTAAAAAATTGGCCCTATTGTATTTTTATTTTGGTTATCTGATATACTCCTTGAGACCATAATGCCATGTTTTCTAAAGTTAGTAGTAGCATCTTCCCCAAGACCCAGAGCATTAGTCACTTCTCAAAAGCTGGACTGCTTGGGGGCAGCTGGGTAGCTCAGTGGTTTGAGAGCCAGGCCTAGAGACAGGAGGTCCTAGGTTCAAATCCGGCCTCAGACACTTCCCAGCTGTGTGACCCTGGGCAAGTCACTTGACCCCCATTGCCTACCCTTGCCAATCTTCCACCGATAAGTCAATACACAGAAGTTAAGGGTTTAAAATTAAAAAAAGAAAAAGAAAAAAAAAAGCTGGACTGCTTAAGCAATCCATTTTGACTAAAATTGCTTTGCTTTTCTGTTTGTTGCTATTGTTTCTGTTATTTCTTAAAGAAGGTTGATTTCAGTCCAAAGACAAGGATTTTTCCCCCTGCAATATTTGTTTTATACTGTTTTTGCTTCATAATGCCAAACAGATTTGACTGATATTTTCCCTTTCCATCTGGTTGTTTTGATATCATGTCAGGATAGCCAGAAGTAAAAACCTTGTTTTAGATCCTCTCATGAACAGATACACCTTGTTTTTTAATATGTTGCCAGATCAGGCTGCTACATTTCCATCTCACAAGTCAATTCACAGGAGAGAGCAAAGATCAAAGGAAAAACCTTTGTCAAACTTATTTAGAAAGTAACATTGAGTTAATTTGTGGGTGGAAGTATATATTTCAAATAAGAAGGAAAAATGAAAAAAGATGGTAATAAAAATACTAGATGAAGGCCAAAGAAATGCTACAAGAATCACATCTTAATTAGAGCGTGTATGATCCATATTAGATGAAAAAGATACTTAGGCAGATTTTTATCCCTATCAGAAAGCAGGAAAAGGGAGAAGCAAATGGTAATAAATTTATTTTTTCAGAGTAGAGTTCTGTATGATTAAAATTATTGTCAGTTTATAAGAAATAATTTTAATTTTTTTTTGAGAGAAGGAACATGTTATAATGAAAGAATAAAAGTGAATAGCCGTGGACTTCATAAAATGTAATTAGATGGACTTATAAAGTATGTGTATATGTTTTGAAAAGAATGTTACATCATTTTATTGTACATAAAGATCCTGTTAGCTATTTAGTGACATAGCTTTTAAATGCAATTTATGTTTTATTGTAGGAAAAAAATTCCCAATTACATTTTAATCTGGTTAGGGCCTTGTACTCAAAAGTCTTGGCCATGTGTTAAACACCTCTGATCTCAAGATTGAGTGACTTGCTCCAGGATCACCAATACAATGCATCACAGGCAGAACTTAAATCTGGGGCTTCCAGGCTCTGACTCAACTGTATAAACTATACTCATCTATCAGCTAAATCTGTCACTTAGGAGACACAAAAATAGGATGCTATTTTCCCATGTCCCAAATGGAGTATCAATATTTTCTGCTGAAAAGCTATCAAACTCTAAAAGAATGCCTTGATACTATTTATTTAATTTTATTTAAATTTATTTATTTAAATTATTAATTTAAATAACAGAACATCTCTTTAAAACTTAAAATTGTATAAATAAAGGGCTACACCTGAAGTTGAAGTGTTACAGACAAAAGCAAAGACTCAACTGTATGTTGAATTCCAAAGAATTGGAAATGCAACTTCTTCAGTGTTTAAGCCTTTGGTTTCAGCTGCTGTGATAGTGTGTCTCCTGATGGAAATAATGACATTTCAGATGTTTAAACTGTCCCTAAAAGTATTTGATTAGAAAGTTAAATCAGCTTAAACAACTAATAATGAGTTCAAGAAAACAAAATGGGAAGTCAGTTGTGCCTTTTCTGTGACATCACCAGAACTCTTCCTAAAATTTTGTTCATATAATGATAATCTGAGCTTCCTAACAGGATGCTTTTGAAAGCTGGATTTTACATTTTAGCCCTTACTTTTGTCTGGTCTCTTTCTTTTCCAAAGAAACATGATATTACTACATATTAGACCAAGTGAACTATTTGGAAAATAGGCAATAGGCCTTGTTCACATTGCATGCCACTATTCTTCCTTGAGATATATATATATAGATAGATATATAGGGCTTGAAAGATAAAATATTCCCTTGCCTTATATTTTTTTTTCTGTACTGATGTAAAAGAAGATGATCTGTGGTTTAGAATAAGGAAACAATTTTGTCTCCTGTAACGAACTGTAGCATGAACACTGAGCTGGGAGGAATCAAGCATAACCAAGAAGTAGATGACTCAATATTTCGGCTCCTGTGTTTATCACTCAATTTATTTAAGGCCTAGGATGTAAGAAAAAAAAGATTTAATCACAAAAAAGAAAAGATGAAATCCATGAGTGCAATTCTGATGATGCTTTTAAAAAATATATTAGTATAATGAGTTCTTTTTTTATATCTTTTCATGCCTACTACTCCAACTCCCACATTCTCTTCAATTATTTTTTCATCTAAAGAGAAATATATTATAACATTTTCTAAGCCACATCATTGGCCTGAGGTGAATCAGTGCTAAATATGATTTTTCTCTGTCTTCATGGTCCTGATACTGGGCAGTTAAGTTTAGAATGACCAATAACAATGGCACAAAAGCACTGCAGTATATAGGAATGCTTTAGATGGCAGTGATGGTTGAACAAAAAAAAAATATTCTGTGGCAGAAATACATCTTTTGTAGCAGCTTGTTCAAAAGGTCCTATTAAATCCTAGGGAATCAAAGGATCAGATGCTGGCCATTTGCTGCTATTAAGGCTTATAGATTTAAATCTGGAAGAAGCCTTGGAAGTCATATTATACTTGAGGAACCTCAAGCCCACAGAAGAGAAAATAGTTCCCCAAAGTCACTGAATGTCAAAATCTGATTTTAAACCCATGATCTCTGATTCCAAACTGAGCTCTTTTCTTTTTCTATACCAAGCTGCCTCCCTCCTTTTGAAGTGGCCAATCTGTTTGTTTAAATGGGAAACTACCTGAGAAACTGAAACATGGCACTGAAAGCCAAGGACCATTCTCCTTCCTCTTATCTTTTTCTATTAAGAACAACTCTCTGGAAACATAGTCTCAACTTAAGAGTTGTTGCTATTATTTATTGTTTCCTATCTTAAATCTTAGAGCCCACTTTAATAAATATGTAATTATTGCCTCAGCAATCAGCTTTGGTTCTGGAGATTATGATTCAAGTGAGGACTCAAGCAGCAAGAGCAGCAGAGAATATGCAGAATTTAGTGGTAGAAAGTGTTTGATTTCTAAAATTGTGAGTTCTAGTAGTTTGATGTAATGGGGGCGGGACTTGAGAGTAAGGGTGGATATGGAAGTTAATGTCAATTGATCCTCTGCTGATCTATAGACAGGGCATCTTCAGCTGGACCTACTTCTTTTAATCACTCTGTGGATCCTAAGGACTTGAAAGAATGTTGAGAGGTCAAACAGTACTTATTACTGACTAACTATTTAATTCCTCCAGACGAAGGCTAGCCATTTTATTTTATGGTTTCTATATTCTCTTTCATGTATTTTATTTCTGTGATTGTTTTATTTTGCTTTGTATCACTGTGTGGACTTTGCTTGCTTTCAACTGACCTCTGGATTATTTTTATGTAATTTGAACACAACCTCTTTTCCACCTTTTATTCATAAATTTGTTTTTTTTTGGTTTTTTTGTTTTGTTTGTTTCCAGGTATCTTGTACTTTACTTCTCCTCACAGAATATGATTTAGTTGTTTTTTGATTGTTTCTCCAGTTTACTCGGGTCACTTTGAGTTCTGATCCTATCTGCTAGGATGCCACCCCACCTATCTCTTCATTTCTCTTGCACTGAATGTCTGATTTATAAACTTCTAGCTTCTAGTGACTGTGAAATTACAGAGGACTTTAAAACACACCAGTGATTCCAGAGGGTCATCTGACTTAAACTAATAAAGTTAGCATGCTTGAAGACTCCATCTTGTGGGCTCTCCACACCAAACACATTAGGAATATGCCCCCAAATATTGGCCATCACCTGCATTTGTTAAAAGTCTTAAAGTCTAAAATGATACGGGAATTTTGGCATTATCAAAGAAAAAAGAAATTGTTTTCTTCTATTACTGAGAATGCTAATTATTAGGTACAATTATGTAAAGAGTCAAAGTTGTCTATGGACTAACCTTGAACAGTTTTCTTTATTCACTTTTCTGTAGAACAATCAATAAGGCCTGGCTAACTAGGCAATTCTATTAGGCTCTCTAGAGATGATTGACATAAGTAAATAAACAACACTTTGGAAACATTAAATGGTACCTGAATACCAGCTAATAATAACAGTAAGGAGGAAAAAAAACCCTCTTAACCCATAATTAACAGAAGTAATAAGCTCAAATTGTGGCCTGAAAATTGGTTCTGTAAAAATAGCTATCCTTTCATCAGCTGAGATGCTCCCTATGTGTATTCTAGTCATACCTGCTTCCTTTGCTGACAGAAACAAGTGTTGGCCCTGCAATAAAGCTATGGAAGAGCAATTAGCATTCTATTCTAAATACAAGCATCTTCAACAAAACTGTCAGCTACATTCCAACAGCAGGATTTTTATTTCTGGAAGAAAAAAAAGAGATAAACACAGCTTGATTGTTCAGATTACAGGTTCAAGTAGAGGAGTTGGCAGGTAGGGGAAATTGTTCTGACATAACCTGAGAAGATCAAATTCTCAAGATCATATTTTAACTGATAAAGAATTCACACAGAACCTTGTAATGTCACTTTTCCCCTTATATTTTAAAACTGTAAAACTATAATCATACTTAAAGGTTTTTGCCATAAATAGATTATGAATGAATGAATGAATGACTTCTGAATGGAAGATTTTTTTTAACAAATATACATACTAATACAAATAAATGTAGAGAGACTTTGAGTGAATGTGTGATTACTGACTGGAATATATATGTGTATGCGTATATGTGCATGTATGTGTATATCAGGCTAGATTTTCCCAAAGTATGTCTTGCAACAAAAACATTTTTCTTCTGGTAGAATTTCAATGGATTTTTTTTCTTTACACACAAGAGGTCCCTCAATGAAGGCATCATTCAATGCCACTGCAGAATGATAAATTTAATTGAGACTTACATATCTAAAGAGAAGATTCATGCTTTTAAAAACTTTGAAAGAAAGCAAAGAAAGATAAGAAGAGTTACATGTCAGTTGAAACTATATTTTATCATTCGAAAATATAATTTGAACAGCCTCTTCTTCCTGACAGCAGGCTAACAAAGTTATACTGAAAGCCTTTAAGGTAATTTGAAACATCTCCTTGATTTATTTAGTGGACATCATAAAAGAAATATTTTCATTTACTTTTTTCATATTTGGTGGGGAGAATTCATTCCTCTTCAAAACATCAATGGATTAACTAAACCATTAAAAATGATCATCTAATTATTCCTTTTATTCATTTATTATTCTCTGCTATTACTCTGCTATGCCCAGGATATGAAAGATACAAAAATTAAATAATAAAATAATGTTCAACACAAGGACTTAAATTCTGGAAGGGGAAATATAAAAATCTAGAAATCCATATGAATATCATTTAACCATTAGATGAATATATATTACAAATTTTGGTGTACTCAGCCACTGCTAGTCATGTAATTTTATGTAAACATGCATATTTTTGATATTTTTCAATTTTTCCTCTTTTAATATAGACTGTTACTTCACATTCTTTACAAATGTTGTTATAAGTAAAAATGACTGTTTAGGTTATTAACCGATGTCTTTTTAAAAGATATTTTTAGCTCAACAACATTGGTAATTGTAGGATACTAACTAATGTATAAACTTAAAAGGAAAACAAATCAGACAGCTTTCTGTCCTTGAGTAACCTATAAGGGAGAATTAAAGTATTTTGAAAAGTTTTTAAGCCTGGAAGACATCTTCAGATCATCTAGGGAGAAAGGCAAATGTAAGGCACTCATGTTTACAGTTCTTTTTATTGAAATAAATGAGGCTTTATCATATTATTGGACAAAAGTGTCAAGTATTGCAAAGTAGTAAAATTCTAGCTAGAATTCTTCTTATTATTATTGTTCTTGTTCTTCTTGTTCTCTTTCTCCTCTTTTTCCTCCTCCTTTTTCTCTGTTTTTGTCTCTCTCCCCTAGTGAACTATCTCTACCTGGCCAGGCCTCAGTTTAATGAAGCAACTCTCTCCACTCCTCCATACACCTTCATTTTCAGTTTTTGTTAAAATTATAATCCTTTCCACTTACCCTCAAACTTGCATTGTCTCCTGTCCCTTTACTTTTTTTTTTCAAACATTTATTAATATTCATTTTTAACATGGTTACATGATTCATGCTCCTCCTTTCCACTTCACCCACCCGCACTCCCCCCACCCATGGCCTATGCGCATTTCCACTAGTTTTGTCATGTGTCCTTGATCAAGACCAATCACTTTCTCTCTGCCTTCCAAGTGGACAGTTAGTGCTCATGATGGGAAGTTTGGACCTTTACTCTTGCTCCTATACTACATATGTGCATTATAACAAAAGCCTTCTAAAAAGAAATTAATATTTGGTCTTTTTATTGAGCTGAGTAAATCATTTTATAGTTATTTTAATATTATTTAAAATTTTATTTAATACATAGTCTCAAAAATAGTTCTTCTCCCTTGAGAGTGTTGAATTCTCATGTAGTCAAATGGACTCTTTCCCTTTCCCCCCCCCCCCCTTTTAAGATTAAGAAATTAAGATCTGGAATTAGTGTTAGGACTAGAACCCAAAACTCTTGCTCCCAATCTAGGGCTCTGACCTCTGTTCCATACCCCTTTTGTCTCTTGATTTCCATGTGATATCTGTGTTCCTAATTCTGTTCTTCAGTGTCTTAGGAAGAGGACTCTTATGGCCAGTGTCTGATATTTATGACCTCAAATTCCATGAATAATGATGAAAATGAGGTGACAGTACTTGCATTTATATAGTGCTTTGAGGGATCTCAAAGTTCTTTACCTTTCTTATTTAATTCTCATAAAAAGCATGTGAGGTTTGTGCTGTTACTAGCCACATTATTGGGTGAGGAAGCTAGCACTGAGAGAGATTAAGTGATTGTCCTGTGTTATATAGTTGAGTCTGAGGCAGAATTAGAATTCACATTTTCCTAACTCCAATTCCAGTGCTCTCTTTACTGCATATTATTATTATTATTATTAATATTATTTGCTTGGCCAGAGACAGGCTCACTCCAAAAGATTCAGAGCAAGAGATTCTCAGTGGGCTTCCACTCTTATCCATCCTTGCCTACTTGTTTGTCTTTGCAGGGGCTCCCTAGGATGAAAAATCTGATTTTAATGTCAGGAACAACTTAGTAGGGTATGAAAGCCTGATTTAACAACCTCATGACTAAGCCAAGTTGTGGGACTACAAGAGTGTGGTTGTTCTTGCTTTCAGGTAGCTGAAACTTTAGTGGATAGACATCTTCCATTTCTTCTCCTCACCTCTTTCCCAGAATCCCTAATTTCCTTCCATGCTCAATTCCAGTCCAGCTTCTACTTAAAACCTTCCTGAATTTCCCTAGTTGGTGCTCTCCCTGTCCTCTTGTATGTCATATTGACTTCTCTGTGTTTGTGCTGTTTCCCTAATAAAATAATGGCTCTTTGAGGACAGGGACTTTGCCATCCTCATCCTTATATCTCCAGCGTCTAACACACAGTGACATGCCCAAGGTAGATGCTTTGTTGAACTGAACTGAAAAAGGACTACAGTAGATAGGAATCCTAGAGATACTCCTGAAGTGTAATTGTAAAGAGATTGACAAAAGTGCTAATCAGATAACTGGGGCAACTTAATGTCATAGCATAAGACTCCATGTAGGCTTCTGTGGAAGAGATAAATAAGGGGGGGAAAAAGACTGGAATAAAAGAATGGAAAATTCATTCCTGGGGGAAAGAAGCTTAGGTATTTGGAGGAGGAAATGCTGAGATTTGCTAAGTCAGAGTGTGCTGGGTGCACATGACAAAATATGTGAGAAAACAAACAAACAAATAACCAACTATGGAAGTCAAGTCTGGAAGCTTCACCAGAAATTACTGTTTGGATGATGGAGGGGTGACCCCTGGATGTCAAATAAGTATTTAAAATACCAGGCAAAGGGAGGAAACAGAAAAGAGAAGAGGTACGATCTTATCACTGGAAAACTCACTCTAGGTTAGTATGAGATATATTGCTTGAATTATTTGCCTTTCATGCTTTCAAAGATATCAGCAGGGGGGCAGGTAGCTGGCTTAGTAATTGAGAGCCAAGACTACAGATGGAAGGTCCTGGGTGCAGATTTAGCCTCAGGCATTTTCCAGTTCTGTGACCCTGGGTAAGGCATTTAACCCCCATTGCCTAGCCCTTACTGCTTTTCTGCTTGGACACCAACATGCAGTTTTGATTCTAAAATAGAAGATACAGGTTTTTTTAAAATCGGACAAAATAACATGCACACATACATACATACCAACACACAACCGTGTGTGCAGATACTCAAAAAGGAAGATTCTAAAGACAAATATCTAAGTTAAGCTTTCAAGTAAAGCCATCTGACATGAAAGAAGCCGCCAAAAGCAGAAAGGACTGTTTTGTGTTTAGGTCATTAAACTGAATCTGAGACCTGTCCTTTGCTACATTTCTGGGAAGGTTTTAAAACATCTGAGAAAATGCAGTTCAAAACATTTTCATTCTACTTACTCACTCAATTAATGTAATTATAAAGTGACGGGGGGCCCCATTTGTTAACAGAAAAAATATCCCCAAACATTTCAATAGCTCTGTGGTCATGAATGAGCAAGGTGGCATCTTTATTTATCTAACTAAGTAGGCACTTTTAATAGCCAACAAAGTTCAATTATTGAATCAGGTAGGAGCTGGACCTGTGATTTCACTTTCATGGTGAACTCTCAGGTGAAGAAATTTCTTGAACCAATGTTGGTGGGCACCTTAGCTGCCGTTTATAATCTTAGAGAGTTGCCCTTCAAGTTTCAGCAACTTACTTAGTGTTACACAACACAATCAGTATATGTGGAGGCATAATTTGAGCCCTGGTCTTTTTGGTATACTACACTATCATCTTTTTTCCAATCAAGTTGCTACTTTCTATCTACTTTTATACAGAATCGAGGCTATAGAATATCTGTCTTGAAGTGTAGAAGATGTGAGGTTAAATTCTGCCTCAGATACTTACTAGTTGTGTGACCCATAAATGGCCAGCCATTTATATTATCTGAGCCTCAGTTTCTTCATCTGTAAAATGGGTATAACATGCCTTTCATTTTTATCATGAAGATCAAATAAGATCACATAGATAAAAGAACTTTGCAGACCTCGAAGATCTATATAAATATATTATTTTTAACAATTTAATTTTGAGAACAAATTATTATTCTACATATATATTAATATCAAAATGCAGTAGAAATTCCATAAAATAATTCTTCCTGTACTCTTTAAAATTAAATCTAATACTTCTTAAGGAAGTTTTTCTTTATGTTTCAGTTATATACATGACCCTTAGTGAATGCAGTCTAGTGCATGGTGAGCACCTTTTAGAAGTGGTATTAGCTTTATGATGATGGTTCTATCAGACATTTTCAAGAATTAGTTAGAATTAGAGTTGCAGTCTATGATCATACTGATTTTGGTCTCATTTGGTTAAATTAAAAAAATAGTTGTTAAAAAAACACCCCCAAAACAAGATTATAGGGACAGCTTGGCGGCTCAGTGGATTGAAAGCCAGGTCCAGAGACAGGATGGAATAGGTTCAAATTTGGCCTCAGATCCTTCCTAGCTTGGTGACCCAGGGAAGCCACTTAACTCTCATCACCTGGCCCTATCTGTTCTTCTGCCTCAGAACCAAAACAAAATATTGATTTTAAGATGGAAGGCAATGGTTTTAAAAAATAAAAGAAATAAAACAAAACACACATGTCTATAGAGGACTTATATTTGTAGTGAAAAAACAATTATTTATGTTAGATTTTTAAAATACACAGGAGCAGTCCAAACAATGTATTATAAGAGAATTTGGAAAAAGAAGCATCATTTCTGGGTCTAGGAGTGAGAGAGGGATGAAGAACAACAAAAACAAAATCATGAAAGCAGTGGTACCAGATCTGGGCCTTGAAGAAAAGGAAGGATTTGAAAAGATGGCCATATGAAGGGAATATATTCTAAGCATATTCAGTAGTTGTTTGCAAATGTAAAAGAGAGTCAGTAAAAGAATGAGGAAAAATATTGTGTCCTTATGACTGATTGGATAGGAATTACAGAACACATGGGAGAGAGAGAGAGCATAGGATGAAATAGAGCTTTTAAAAGTCAGTTGGGGTCAGTTTAGAGGGCCTGGAATGCCACAGAAATTGATTTTGTTTGGAATATAATGAGAAAGTATTGATATTTTGTGGCAAAGAAATAGCATGGTCCGACCTACACATTAATGGAATTACTTTGGCCATGGTATAATGGCTATATTGGAGAGGGAGACTGGAGACAAGGAAACCAGTTACATGCCTATTGCCCTAATTCATGTGATAGGCAGTGAAGACCTGAACTCAGACAGTTATATTGGGAGTAGAAAAGAGAGAAGATAGGATTGAGATTGAGGAAGTCAAATGGAGAGATCTGACAGGTGATTGGATGAGGTTTCAAGCCTGAGTGTTTAAGAGACTGATGATGCCTTCATTAGAATCACAGAGTTGGGGAAAGCCATAGTTCTGGGGGAAGAGAATAAGTTTAATATCTGGATATATTGAGTATTATATACTGGTCTCAATTCTATGTGGAAATATTTAAGGGATGGGAAGGAATGTGAGAGTGGTTCAGAGGAGTTGACAGCTTTTGAGCCACTACAAAGAAGCAAAAGAAAAAAAGAGAAAGGTCACGGCCTTTAGAAGAAAGAAAGAAGATCAGGAGAAGGAGCCATAAGCAAGCAGAGATAGAAAAAAAATTGGAATAGTGTAATATTTCGTAATATAGGTTAACAGAGGTTCTTAAATTTTCTTGTTCTGGATCACTTTGACAGTGTTGAAGCCCCTGGGATTCTCAGAATGATATTTTTAAATGTACAAAATAAAATGTATAGGATAATAAAGAAAGCCAAGCATGCTGAAATATATGTTTATGCATATATATGTGTGTTTGTATATGTATGTAATTAAAAAAACAAATTGACAGAGCCCAAGTTAAGAACAATTGAGTGAAAATATTACAAAGGAGGGACACATCAGCATTATGTTGAATTCTGCAGAGAGGTCAAGGAGAATGAGGAGAAAAAAGACCAATAGAGTAGACAATTAGGAGTAAATTTTAAGGCTCAGCTCAAATGCCATTTCCATGGTGATGCCTTTCCAGATCTCCTCAGTTAATTCTCTCTCCCTACTCAAATTATTTTATCTTAATTTACAGCATTAGCTGACATGATGTAGTTCTTAAAACATTCATATGACAGCACCTTAACATTTCAATCTGCTTTATATATGTTATCTCACTTTAGACTTTCTATATTTTGTCAAATAAGTTCTCTAGATGTTATTTTCATTTTGCAGATGAAGAAACTGAGGCTCAGAGAAGTACTTTGACTTTGGAGGTCAAATATGAAACTACATCTTCCTAATTCCAAATCTTACACTCTGCATTATTTCCTCTTTTAACTATATACTTTATCCACCAAGAGAATGTAAAATCTTTGAGGAGAATGACACTTTTTGTCTGTTGTTTTTTTCCTTTAGATGTCTAGCATCTAACAAATAAGTCTTGTATATAGTAAGAGTTTTTAAAAAAATTTTTTTTTAAACCCTTAACTTCTGTGGCTCATAGGTGGAAGAGTGGTAAGGGTGGGCAATGGGGGTCAAGTGACTTGCCCAGGGTCACACAGCTGGAAAGTGTCTGAGGCCAGCTTTGAACCTAGGACCTCCCGTCTCTAGGCCTGACTCTCAATCCACTGAGCTACCCAGCTGCCCCTATAGTAAGAGTTTTAAAATTTTTTTTGGGGGGGGAGGGAGGTGAATTAAATTGGTGACTTGGAGAATAGTTTCTATTAGAAGGCTATGGGAGGAAATCCAATTTCTAGTATGAAATTAAAATATTAGGAAGTCACAATGCCTCTGAGAAACCAAAGACATTTAAAGAACAAGAACATTTATCCTGAAAATCATTTGTTAGTTACTGGGGATAATTTCAAAGTTATATATCATCAGTGTTCACAAGTCAATATTTTAATGTTGCTCTTTAAAGCATTGCTACAGGAAGTTGAACCATTTTTTGAATCATTATTTTTAAAAAAAGAACATTTTCCTCATTTCTAGAAAAATGTACCTAAAGAATTACATTTTTAGTTTCTTCACTAAAAGTTTTGTGAACATCATTCAATTTTGATAGCTCAATTCAAACTTTTATGACTGAAAAGATCCATTTATCATGGTTTTGGATTAATCCTAAATTCAGTACTAGATATAACACTGACAAATGTGTGTGTGTGTGTGTGTTGAGCCAGCCTATATATGCAAATGGAATATTTAGGCCAGTATTAAGAGAAAACCAAAAGTTAGGGTTTAGAGAGCAAATGAGAGCAATCACTCCCTCTGAGTTTGCAGGTCTTGGTTTATTCTTTAAATTGTTATTTTGTTATATGAAAAATTATCAGAATTATTGTTCCATAAATCTTAGATGAGTATATATATCACTGTCTTGGCACATATCAGGATGCATAACTCCCTTTAGATTCAATCTGGAATTTCTGGGTCACAGTACTAATAAGACGGCAGTCTAAATATTTTCTGATTCCCCACTATACCTTTCATGCCACTCCAAAACAGAAATCATGTGTCCAAGATAGAATTTTAGCTGTCTCCATGGTCTAGAATATCAGGAATCCAAAAGAAGGTAAAACAAACCAACTCATCAACTGACATCTCGAGATCATTCAGCATCCTTGTCCTACCTTCTATGCTACTGACAGTAACAGCAAGGCTGTACTCTTTGACTCAAGGAAGTAACATATGGACTTACAACAAAACCCGAGCCTACACCCTTCCTCTTTCCAAGAAAAAAAGTGAGCACCAGCAGCATTCCAGGGGCATAAGTTTGTTTGGATCATGCAGCCAACCAGTGCTGCAGCAGGCTATTGACTTTGCTTCAGAAGGTCTTTGCAGGAAAGCAGATGGAGAGGAAAAGGGACAGGATATGTCCTATATGAGCTCTAAATAGAGCTCAGTAACATATCTCACTGCCCCCTCTCCTCCTCCCAGAGCTTCAAAATACTGAAACCAAATGTGATAATTCTTGGCCAGGGAAATGAAGAATGAAGGGAACAGGGCAAAGCTCTGTCTGTGGGGTAAGCACCCCAAAGTCATGTGGACAGAGACCTAAACTTGTCAACTCTGACCACCTCCCTCACCCCCCCCCCCAATTTGGAAAAGTACTGAGATGTTTTAAAAACCAGCCCTCAAGGGAATTACCATCAGAAGGGAGGGAGTCATTAAAAAACAAAATAAAACAAAACAAAAAACAGCCCAATATGGGAGAGGGGGAAGTCTAGAATTATCAAAGATCCTAGAAAGAAGAAAACTCAAATAACTTGAAAAGATAAACAGGGAAAACATTAACAACATAAAGAAATATGGCCTCCATATCTAGTAAATGAGCTCAGGCTTATATAAGTAAATATTGCAAAACAAAGGAAAATGATCTTCCCATATAATATGAGAAGAACATGGAACTGTTCTTGAATGGTTCAGAAGATTAACTTGTGGGGGCAGCTGGGTAGCTCAGTGGAGTGAGAGTCAGGCCTAGAGACAGGAGGTCCTAGGTTCAAACCCGGCCTCAGCCACTTCCCAGCTGTGTGACCCTGGGAAAGTCACTTGACCCCCATTGCCCACCCTTACCAATCTTCCACCTATGAGACAATACACCGAAGTACAAGGGTTAAAAAAAATAATAATAAAAGATTAACTTGTAGTGATCAAGTTTGGTTAAAGGTGGCATTTTGACTTTTCCTCTTATCCTCTTAAAATAGGAATTTCTCTACTATTATAATTAAATATATACATCTGAGACACAAAATATTTAACCTGTGGCTATATAACTGCTTATAAAAGAAACATAGAGGGCATAAAAATGGTCTGTGATACTGTAGATTCTTTTGCACCTTAAGATCTTTGGCCCTGTGATATATACCAAAATCATATTTTTCATCATATCATGCAATGCTGAGGCAATAGATTAGGACTTATGAGCAATCACAGAATTAAATAAAAATTTAAACTTCCTTTCTTCTAGATTGGCTACCTCCTTCATTATTTTTCTCACAATTCTCTTTGGCAAAGTATACATTTAATGACAATCTATTGATAAAAGTGAAAATTTTCCTGATTTATTAGCTTTTTTGGATTAAACAGACTAGAATTAATTCCTGTTTTCCCTAATGTGGGTAGTTTAGCATAGGCAGATGCAAGTTAATATAATCTTTTTAGAAACAAGATTTTTTTGAATTTTGTTTTGTTTCCTAAAATGCCTCATTTATTCAAAGTTTTATGTCTCTGCCACTTAAGTAACTGTGTGGTCTTAGGTAGGTCACATAATGTCTCTTAAATTCA
The DNA here is from genome assembly GCF_016433145.1 of Gracilinanus agilis. NCBI lineage: Eukaryota > Metazoa > Chordata > Mammalia > Didelphimorphia > Didelphidae > Gracilinanus > Gracilinanus agilis. The sequence goes on from NC_058135.1 coordinate 155,500,373, forward strand.
ATTTTTTAAATCTGTTAAACGAGATTGATATTACTTATATTAGCTTTTGGGAGGGTCAGATGAAAGAATATACATAACATTTTGAAACTATAAAGCATTATATAAATGTCAGTCATTATTTTATGTGACAGCTATTTTTTTTTTTGTCTAAGATTAGTTGAATAGCCTATGAAAAAAGACAAAATTTGATTCCCAAAGTTACAGGCTCCATGTAGCTAGCATATTGTAAAGATATATTTAAGATTTAGAAAATTCTAAAGCAACTCTAAATTAACTTTGAGTCAATGATGATGAATAATAATTAATATTGGTTCAATTAAATTACCTTGCTACAGAAAAAGTCTATTGTTCATGAAATCAGTGATAAGACAATAACAAAAATATAGAACTAGAACATACCATTACTTCTGGAGCTCAAAAAAAAGTGCCAAATACTTGACTCAGCCAATCTATTCTATAAACAATTATCTCTAATTGGTTTTCTTCATTAGATCCTGCAAGGGGAAGTACAAATTAAGGCAGCATGATAAAAGAGAAAGAGTAATGATTTAACAAACATTACCAGAAGATATCAGCAGTGATGCAGTATTGAGAGGAATGGGTTACCTTTCTATATTTGTGCTTTTGACCTATTCCTCAAATGTGTATGCCTGATCCTTGATCCCTACATATAGCTATTATTCTTATTATGGTTGTGCATCTTTGTAGGAGCACAAGTTCAAGATATCTGGGAAGAATACCTTTTTATAATATTTAGCATGATGCCATTTAATTAAATGTGTTTACTTTGATATACATGCATCTTCTGGTTGGCTAGTTAAAAGAGACACAGGAGGTAGGGATTCATGAACTATGGTTTAGAGAGGATTTTGACCCACAAAGGAACCTGAGGCAGCTTTTGGGTATTGGCAACACTAACTGCTACATATGGATTTAGAGTATATATGAACTTAGGGTCATAGCATTATATATGTGTATGTGTATAAATATATATGTATATTATAGAACAGTATAAAAGGAACAAAGAGCAGAATGGGATAATATTTAATAAAAATGTACTTATTTTAAAAATTGACTTATGCCCCTTTTATAATAACATTAATTTGAAATCAAAATAGAAAATATTTTGATTTGTAAATGATCATTTCCCTGCACCACAATTTTTAATTTATAGTATCAAAAAAGGATATCTTGGGGGCAGCTGGGTAGCTCAGTGGATTGAGAGCCAGGCCTAGAAACGGGAGGTCCTAGGTTCAAATCTGGCCTTAGACACATCCCAGCTGTGTGACCCTGGGCAAGTCACTTGACCCCTATTGCCTACCCTTACCACTCTTCTACCTTGGAACCAATACACAGTATTGACTCTAAGAAGGAAGGTAAGGGTTTAAAAAAAAAAAAAAACAGGATATCTCCAGTAAGTGGTGTAATGCAAGGTGGCTAACAGAAACTTTTTGCTTCTGTAATTTCTAACGGTCACAAAAAGTCAGTTAAACATCTTAGAATCTTCAGAAAGTCAGTTAGGACTTGAAACTATAAATAGAGATGAAGTTCCAACTGACGAGGCTTTTGCCTTCTGGTTTTCGCTGTGGCTGGAGGCTTTTGCTTTTGCTTAGCCTGTTGGCTTAGACTTTTCGGCTTGGCTTTGACCTAATTGCTTCAGCCTTAGCCTGTGCTTATCTTGTCTTGGGGAAATTTAGACCTATCTCATTTCTCTGGACCTCTCCCTGATCTCCCCATCCATATCCCTACCCTTCCTCTGAATTTCCTGTGGGTCCTGGGTGGAAGGGAGGGCTTGGTGATTAGACATTGTGGGTTTTAGTTTCTATAGACAAGTAGAGTATCCTCAAATAAGTTACCCCTAGTTTTAGTGATTTAATAAGGACTTTATTTAAAAGGCAATCAAATCTCCCTACTGGGAGAGCCGGACTCTCTCAGTCTAAACCTCTCCTGCGATCCATCCCCACCCCCCCATCACCCCTCTCCCTAGCAGCAGTTAGAAAATCCTGAACCTCTTCCCTCTGACTAACCTGAGATTAATAAATCCCCTTGTTACCTACTCAAAGCCACTGGTGAATCATTGTATCAAAGATTGTGGCAAGGGATAAAAAGGGAAAGAATCATTTTCTTTTTATTTCTTGAGAGAACTGGGGGTATCCATCTTGGCAGGAAGTACCTACCCGAGACTTCCTCCAGACATCAGTTTGACTGACAGGGAGGAGCCCTTCGACTCCTCCCTCAAGAGTCTTTGGAAACTAACAAGAGAAACCTTCCAGCCAAACCTAAACATTTCTTATTGGCCCTAATTTCCTCCCGGTATCCTCTGTCTCAAGACTCTGGGAATAAACCTGTTTGAGCTGTCCTCTCCTACATACCCCATTTCCTTTATCTCCTATATATCTTCCCGTACCTTCATTCCTTCTCCAATCACCTTATAATAGCCCTATATCCCCTTTATCCTTCCTCACACCCAAATTGTGTTCATTGACCCATTCCGATTGCCTTATTTACTTTTTATAACAGTGGTAAAATCTAATAAAACAGTTAAAAAAGAATTCTTTCTATGGGGAAAGCTTTAGGCAGAAAATGAATAGCATTGGGGCTTGATTTTAAAAATTGGGCAAAATTTTAGAAACCTGAGAGAGTATGCAAGAGTTAGTATTTAAAGCAAATGTTTAAAAGAATCAAAGACATGTTAATATCATATTTTTAAAAAATATTCCATTTCTAATATCCAATGGACTATGTAGAGCAGAGTATACTGATTCTTACAGATTGGAAATCATAACTGAAGATTTTCTCTTTCTCCTTTCTTCCTTCCTTCCATTCTCATCTGTTTGAATCTACATAACTATGTGCTCTCTGTCTCTGTCTCTCTGTCTTTCAGTCTATCTGTCTCTCTCTCCAGTCTGAATAGAGAATCCTTTCTGAAAATGACTAAATTTAATTTGGGTTTAGAATCAGGACATAACAGGGTTTTTTTTTCTTCAGTTTCCTTACTCAGATTCTCATTTTTTCAAGCTGCATTGAATTTTCTTGGTTCATTGTTGAGGAATATGCAATAATAAAGAACAGGGACATTTTAATATTTTGAATATGTTATTCAAAGATTGGAAGGTGTTATCACATTTGTACATCAGGAAAAAGAAATGGTGATAAATACTTGATATGGAACTTAACAGCAATAATAAAGGGAAATCATTTTTGTATGCATCATAGAATGCTTAACATACTTGAGTTAATGTGGTCCTACTGTTCCTTGTTGACACTGAACAGCATTTTTACAGGCTGTTTGATCTGCTATACATGCACAGGCACACATGCACGTCATTTACTGTTTTTCTTTCATAGATCACAAACATACAAGTTTATTAAGAAATAGTTAATATTTACAAATATCATTCAGAGTGGCAAACCTTATGGGCAGTGTGGCATATTTCATGCATTTACACCTAATTATATTTACTGACAATAATGAAGTTCAGTGAATGAATGTTTTACCCTGGAAACATTAATTTATATAAGCCATCAATAACCATCAGCTACCATTGACATAGTTTCATTGCATTTTTCTATGAAAACATAAAAACAAAATGTGTTTTGGAGTCTGAATATTAATGAGGTGGCAGGTGATTTATTGTGAAGTTTCTTTTGCCCCAGTGATCTAGCATCCTGGGAAAGACAATGCGACTCTGACAAGACATGAGCTTAAAATGGATTGGAGTCACATCACTGCTTTGCTACATAACTGGTTATTTAGCAAGGCTGACTGAATTGAACTAGTGTTTCCAAAGATTTCTGAAGGGTAGGAGAGGACACTGGAAGAATTAGAAAGATAGCATAGCACTTAGGTTAATTTCTAGAGGAGGGAGATTAAATGAATTACCTTTAATTCTGACACTGCAAATGTGCTTTCAGATCAAGAATGCAAAAGACAGAAGGGGGAATCCATTTTGCATTTAATTTTTAATTCAGAGGAGACAAGTCTATTTGATTAGTCTTTTTCTCTACTTTAGCCCAGAAGGTATCATCCTCTTAGATTAAAGTAATAAAGATTTATATATACTCAGCTCACTTCAGTATTCAGTTAACCACCTCAAGGTTTTTTTTTTTTATTACCTTTATACAGAAATATACAAGGAATATTGGTGAAGCAACTATAAGACCGAAAGCTTTGAGAACTGACTGAAAAGAAATGAAATCGTATCTTTGCTTTTGGTGGAGCAAATTTCTTTAAAGACAGAGACTGTATATTATTTATCTCTGCATGGCTGTCAATTTTAAACAAAATCCTGGTTCATACCTCTCCTTTGAATGGGCTGATGATGGATTCACACAGTTTCTGCCAATCCAATCAAACATAAGCTCTGGAAAGATCTATCAACATGGAAAGACTTTGAGCATGGGCACAGCAAAAATTGAATAGCTGCCTGAGATTTAATCTAGTTAAATATGGAGATGTTTATCAAAAGTAGTAACTTGGCCCTCTATAAATTTGTCTCTAGTGAAATGCAATATTTTTCTTTTTTCACAACACGAAGAACAAGGAAAAATGTATTATATGAAAATATTTGTATAACTTATATCATATTACTTGCTTTCTTGGGGAGGGGGAATGAGTGGGAGGGAGAGAGAGAACATGGATTGTCAAATATCCAAAAATTAAAATTGAAAAATTGTACTGACATGTAATCTGGAAAATATTTTAAAATATATTAAAAAAAGAAAATGTGGCAACTTGGCAATTTATCGGAAGATTTTCAAATTTTTTGCTGATGGCAGTTCATGAAGCAAGGAAAATATTTAAAAGAGCAAAAGACTGAGTGAAACAACCTTTTGCGTTAAGATTGGGAGGGTAGGAGAAATAGGTAAGATGCTGCAAAGAAGAATGGTTTTTAGACTATCAGTACTGAATCTAGGAACTCTGTTCTTCATTCAGTGACTGAGGAGTTGACACACAATGAGAAGAAATGAACTACATCAACATTAATGTTATTATTAATACTATTATTATTATTAACAATCTAATATTAATGAAACTAGAAGAAGACCATGAAGGTAACTTTAGCAGAGGAGCCAATATTTATAAGAAGATATGAGGAGCAAAGTCATTTCATGAAGAGCTTGATAATATACTGAAAATCAAGTCAATATACTTTGATACTTGCTTACTTCAGTGTGAAGATGGGTAGCAGAAAGGATAGCAAAAATTGGTAAATATGACTCAAGTATGATAAATGAAAGCGGTCAAAGATTGATGAAGGAAGGGATTTGGATAAATTGTGATGGGTCAGAGATGAAAATAGAGAAGTGTGCTGGATGCAGCAAATGGAATGTGAAAGGAAGCTTAGAACTCTCTTTGTGGGGTTCTGAGCAGCTGACAGTTGGGAAGAGAGAGGAGTTTGTGGATGAGGACACAGCTCCTAAACCTGAGCTCTCTTTTGATCCAGTTGGAAAACTATCCAAATTGAATATCCTGGTTCTGGTTGTTCCTGAGTGATTCTAGAAAGCTGGTTTACATCTACTGACTCCCAATAAGCTATTAATACAGGAATAGACTTTGACTACTAAGTCACCTCGAGTGGGCTCAGCTTATATACTGTTGTGGTGAGGTCACTTCTGCCACCATCATCCTGATCAAGAATCTAGCTCTGACCTCAACTTCAGTGACTAATTGGATAGCCTTCGCATAGATTATTTAGACGGGAAACTGGGGATAGATAGTGAGGAGGTCAGTGTAGTTAGACACTGAAGAGGTCTGTAAAAATCAGTGTTGGGGTACTGGGAAAGACAGATAATATTAGGAGACAGGAACTTTTTCCTAGCCCTTCCACCCAAATTCTTCTTTTCATCAAGTTTAATAAATGTACCTTTGTTAAAAGCTAAGGTCAGATTGTGTTTGAGGTGTTTGAGGCCAGGAAGTAGCCATTTTTCTTCCCGTGCCTAACAGGAGTCACTGTCACCAGAATTTATATTTACCAACATCATTTACTGGTCCAACTACCATCTTTCACTGAGAAGTAATAATATTAATGCTATCATCCACACACAGACAGACATTTATGGTTCACATTTTTTTTTCTTCCAGAAGAGAGTAAGAAGGTTCAAGATGTCATGAGTACCAGACATGAAACTGAAAATGAAACTGACTATACCGTGATAAGAAATAATTGCTTCCTGATGGGAAAATCTTCTAAAATCAATTTTTTTGTTGAAATGAGATCATTAACTAATTAGAACAAAGATCAATATTAGTATCAAATAAAAAGAATAAACATGAGAATTGCAGAATAACTGAAATAGCTTCAACATATTTTATTTAAAAATGCTTCCAATGCAGAAAAATGGGAAACAGAGAAACAGGAGAAAATATTGATCCCAATTACCACATTGTCCTGCAAGAGCTGTAATGAAGAGGACAAAGGAGTCCAGAAATCAACTAAGCTAGCAAACAAGCAGTTGCTCTCTTTGCCAAGCAAGGCATACAGCAGCCAAAGGAAGCACTGTGTTCAAATGCAAACTTATTTGTTAACAAAAATAGTAGCAGCAGCAATAATAAAATGTCATATAGGAGTCAAGCAGAGGATTGAGTATTTGTTGTTGTTGTTCAGTTATTTTTCAATCGTGTCTGATTCTTCGTTTCCCAATTTGGGGTTTTCTTAGCGAAGATACTGGAGTGGTTGGCCATTTCCTTCCCCAGCTCATTTTACATACAAATGAAGACACATAGTTAGGGCTTTCCCAGTGTAACAAAGCCAGTAAATGTCCAAGGCCAGATTTCAACTCAGAAAGATGAGTCTTCCTGACTCCAGCTCCAGAACACTATCCATGTGCAGCCTAGGTGCCCACAGATTATTATTGCCTCATAAAATAGCCCCCCAAAGCACTAAATGCCAAAAAAAAATTGATCAAAACCTTATTGTGAGGCTCAAATAAGTTTCACTGTCTTAAGAACAAGAAGAAATAAAATGGTTAGGAAGCCAACAAATAGATGGAAAATGAAAGAAACTTGTCAATGATAGTTATAACAATTTATTTTCAATATTATAGATAGGGGTCCATCATATTTGGTCCCTAATATCACAGTTCTTGATATATCATACAAAGTACTAGAAAAGGCAAATAAGAAGATAAAGTGCCAGGAAGAATGGCTAGACCAGGCTAAGTATACAATGAGGAAAAATGTGCCAGAGGTAGCATAATTTTGAAAGCATTGAGGGATTATTTTTTATACCATATCTTCGAGAGGGGAAGATTCTTTAAAAAGAAGAAAAATATATTATTATCCAAAGAAGCTGATCATAAGAACAACAATAATGACTAACTGAAATGCTTACTTTCTTGTCTGTATAACATCTTGATGGGAATATATACAACCACATATATACAAGCATATGTGCCTATATCTTTGATGAAAATATAACATGAAAAGAGTCAAACATTTGTAAAGGATTCACTACAAACATCCATATCCTTAGAGGCATAATACTGACAGGCTTAGAAAATATGAGAAATATTCTAATATTTTTTATTGTTAGTTGCCTAACTCTTTAAAAATGTTTTAACTAGATTTAAAAAAATAATTTTTTTTAATTTTAATTTAATTAAAAACATTTTTTAATTAAAAAATTAAAAAAAATTAAATTGAAGATATATATGTAGGCAAGGCAGGAGGGAGAGAGGGAGGGAGGGAAGAGGAGAGAGAGGGGCAGAGAGAGAGAAAGAAAGATAGATAAAGAGAGAGAGAGGGAGACACAGAGAGAGAGAGAGAATGAGCAAGTACAACTAAAATAAGATGTATCTGATGCATAAGAATGACATATTGCAACTATTTGATACTGGCTTTTGACCTGATGAGGCACGTTTTAGAATAAGTTTGGTGTATCTTCGAAGTCCCAAATTAAGATAAAAATCTTGAAAGGGATATCATAATCTCTAGAAAAATATTTGAGAACAGTAATACAATTTGAAGACCAACATGAAATAAGACTAGAGTAGATATATGATCTCAATAATATGCCATCTATTGTGAGAGAAGGTGAATAGAAAAACTTTAGGAAGAGAGAAAAGGGGAAATAAATATAGTACTAATGTACAGAAAGAGTTTATTCTTTAATGGATCATGAAGATAGCAGTAATGTTTTTTTGTACCTGGGGACAGATGATATATAAACTGGAATTTAGGAATGATATATTTTTTTAGATATATGCCACAGGTATACATACAGGAAGGCTGACTCAACCATGTGACCTTTGACTGCCTAATGCAATATAGGAAATAAGTACATTATGTCAACTTCATTTGTTATTTGAAAGGGCACTGGGGAAGTACATAGTAGCAGTGGGTAACTTATAGAATATCAATGAATTTTTGCTCAGGAGTAATCTAAAGAATGCCTATGCAGACCAGTATGAAGAAAAAAGGAAATATTCCTACTCATATGGCAAAAATCAGGGAAAACTAGTGAAGTGGATTCATATGATTGAGGCGCCAATGGCAAAGTTTAGATCATTAGAGAAAACAGCTTTGTCTATGACATCACAGATCCATTGAAATATATAAGCATTGATTTTTGTTAGTTGTTGGAAACAATAATATAAATGATTACAAAACCAGGAGATTACAATTTTATTGGTCTAAGAAATCAATATCATTATGATTTAGTATCACTCAAATAATGAAAAGGAAATATAGGAATTACTTTTGGAGAAAAATAATAAGTAGAGATACATGAAATAAGAGTTAGGTTCCTGAAAATGAATAGACTAGACTGAATTCTCCAGTGCAATGAATCTGTGATGTTAATCAGGATTTTTATCAGACTTGCAGAATGGCAGACTCATCATCTAGGTCTGGCATGTAATTGGGAGAGCTAACTCACTGAATCCAAAACATCTTGACAGTCTAGAACAGTGATTCCCAAAGTGGGTGCCACCGCCCCCTGGTGGGTGCTGCAGCGATCTAGGGGAGCTGTGATGGCCACAGGTGCATTTATCTTTCCTATTAATTGCTATTAAAATTAAAAAAAATTAGTTTCCAGGGGGCTAAGTAATATTTTTTCTGGAAAGGGGGCGGTAGGCCAAAAAAGTTTGGGAACCACTGGTCTAGAACATTGACTATCAAGATAAGATATGAGAAATAAATATAAAGTCTTATTCTTGGGGAAAAAAATTAAAAGTCATTTTCAAAGGTACAAGATAAGAAAGTCTTGGTTAGATATCAGTTCTTAAAAATATCTAGGTTTAGTGGACCACATTCCAGATTTGAATTAGCAACGTACTATGGAAGTGAGTAAAGCTAATGTGATCTTGCACTACATTTAGAGGGGCGGAAATTCCAAGACTATGGAGGTGATAGTCTCAATGTGTTCTACGCTTGTCAGACCTCATTTGTAGTATTAGGTTTGGTTCTGTAAAAGTGAAATTTGGGGAATCAATGATAAGCTGTAGGAGGGGCAACTAGGTGGTGCAATGGAGAGAATACTAAGCATGCAGTCAGGAAATCTGAATTCAAATTTGGTCTCAGACACTTGCTAGCTATGTAACCCTGGGCAAATCATTTGACCTCCCTTTGCCTGAGTTCCTCATCTGTAAAATGGAGACACACTGGAAAAGGAAATGGCAAAGCATTCCAGAATCTTTTCTAGGAAAACTCCATGGGTTTTCCCAATGGGTCACATGAAGTCAGATATAACTGAATGGCTGAACAACAAAGCTATAGAATTTCCACGGGAGGGCAAATAAGATGGTAAAGGAACTTGAGTCTATATCACATGAAGTTGAGTTTGAGAAACTGGGCATCTTTAGCCTAGAGAAGACTCAGTTAGACAGTATAATTACCTTCTAGTTTGGAAGTGTTGACTTGTGAAGGAGGGACTATCTATTTGTTTAGTCCCAAAGGGAAGATTCCAAAGTGATGGGTGGCAGTTAAAGAGACAAATTTAGACTTGCTGTCAGGAAAACTTCCTAGCAATTCTGACCAAAAGATGAATGGCTTGCTTCAGGAAATGATGGATTCTTTTTTTTGTGGGGGGGGGAGCTTTCCCAGCAGAGGGTAGATGACAATTTCTTCCATATGTTATAATAAGATTTCCTTTTTCTTTATATCAGTTGGACTAGATGGCCAATAAAATTATTTCCAACTCTCAAATTTTGTGATTCTGTACTTCACTAAGTTTGGATACATTATTAAAAATAAAATAATAAATCATAAGGAATTAAATAATAAGGAAAATAATGTTCTTGTATGCTCTTTTCCACTCTTACAAAAAGGATATTTAAACATTTAAAGAAGGTTGTTTAAGAAAAATCTTAAAATGTTATTGTTTAAGCAAGATCTCAAAATCTCATTCATTGGAGAATTTATGGTATTTTCTTCTTAAGAAAGCCATTTCTTTCTTTAAATGAAAATATCATAAATTCTTCAGGGAATATGATTAGGTTAAAGAAGAAGGAAAGATAATGAAATCATAGACTTTTAGGGCAGCAAAGACCTTAGAGATAATCTAGTCCAACTCCATCGTTTTACAGATGAGAAATTTTGTCCTTTAAATGGAATAATTCTTGCCCTCACAGATATAGTCATGATCAAGTCATCTTCTGCCATATAGGAAGTAATTTGTTCTCTCATACTCAGATCAGTTTTTCATTAGTTGGAGGTAAGACAGTGTTAGATGAGGACAGCTTTAGTGCAGTTACTTAGAGAAGATTTTATATATTTAAAAGAAGTAACCCCTGTCTTTCAAAAAATAAACAAAATCATCTTTTTGGTAAAGGAAATAATCATCTTTGATTCTTGAAAAATATATTTCACATTATCTTATTACATGAAACAAAAATATTAATTTACTGTAATCGCCTAAATGTTACATTTTTAACATTTTTGCCCTAATATGTTTAATTCAAAAAAATAAGGCTCCCTATATTTCAACATATAAAGGAGAGATTCCTATCCATTTAAATACCTCCCACAGAAAATGGTTACCACTGTTCATAAACACACATTACTTATGCGATAGTCCTACAAGTAATATATTAAATGAAACATATGAAAATGACTTAGAAATAATGTTATAGTTTCTAGCTTGGTCCGAGTGAAGGAAAAAAAAAAACGACCAATGTCAATTATAGAACTCGCCCTTGCTGGGAATGGTTATTCACGCCTATATTCCCTGCTGCTGAGAAGGCTGAGGCTGGTGGGTTTCTAGAGCTTAGGATTTCTGAGCTGAATTAGGTTAATATGATTAAGTATTCACACTGCCTAGGAGTAATATAAGTCTTGAGGAGCAGCAGGCTACTAGAAGGGATGGAATGGTGAGGCAGGAAAACATGAAGCAAATTAAATATTTGATCCCAAAAGGTAGTGAGATCAGATTCATAAGTGGCTGCTACATTTCCATCTTGGACAAAATAGGGAGATGTTCTCTAAGGGGGAAATAAAGCATCCTGGACCTTGCAGAAGCGGAGTCAAAATATCTTCCTGAGGACAGTGAGTCTGGAATATCACAGTTACCTAAGCCACTACTTTCCAATTAGATATGCTATTGATGTTTTCACTAGGCTTGAATTCTATCTAGGAAAAAAAACAATTAGAAATTTACTGAAAGTATAGTGAGACAATTTAAGGTATTCAGAAAAAAAAGTAGACCCTGTGGAACAACTTACCCAAAAGTATTCAAAAATACATATCTTTTTGAAAAGTCAAGAGGTACATACAAGAGACACATTTCCTTTATCCTTATGGATCCCAGTTAGTTGGACATGTATTCTAAAGATTAAGATTAGATATGCTTTTCTTCCCATTTGTCTTAGGTACAGATTATGCTGTATTTTTTTAACTACCTGAAAGAGTATGAAATTGCTTTATACCTGGGACAATGTGTAACTCTATGATGCTTAGCAGACTCTATAGCCACATAATTGCTCATTTTCATTGCTTGCAATGAGGCCTGACAGCTCACCAGTTTATGGCATTAGCAGCTGACTATATGGAAAGAAGTTCCTTATTTTCTAACTTCCTTTCAAAAAAGATATTCTAAAAATTCAAGTGAAAAAAAATCCAGGTTTATGAATAATGGAACATACTGCTACACTCAGCCAGGTTTTATACTTTGTTTTAATATTCCTATTATAGGGAATGAGGTCCAGCAGAAGCTGAAAATAAAGCAATAAATTTAAGACTCCTTAAAGTAATCACAGAAGTCATAAATATGAAAAATAGTTTATAATTACCTCTGTTGAGTGATGCTGAACTGTTTATATCTCCAGTAATAAAGGAAGACTCAGACTGCTTTCGAACCGTGTCATTCCACATCCTTCGAATCCGGCTCTAGAATGGGAAAGAAAAGAGAAGGAACAAATCAATCAGGCATTGAATTTTCTCACAAAAATTCATCTCTCCCATTGTGTGTGTGTGTGTGTGTGTGTGTGTGTGTGTTTGTGTGTTTTCACACTCATGCCTTAGTCACTTTTTCCCCCTTCTCGCTGAACTACACACTTTTAATATTTTTGTAGCTCACTTGTGACTTCCAAAAGTTTATTTGCCGATTTTAATTGATCTCTCATGAAGTCTATTGCTATCCTCATGAACCATAAGTATACCTCTTTGTTTAAAAGGAAAAGGACAGAAGCTATGAAGTAGTAGAATGGTACTATAACAATTCCAAGACAGATAAATAGTGAATGTTTTCTTTGAAGACTTTTACTAGGTCAAAACATTTTAAATTTGGTGAAAGTTCAAGCTAATAAACTACTTTGTATACATTTAAACAATGGGGGGCCTGCTTTATTTGGAAAAGTGTTAAATTGTTTTTATTCTCATGGCAAAATATTTTTTTAATGGACTGTGAACCTTTGAAATGTCAAGTTTTGGTGCATTTTAAAGTATAACCTGTTGAAAATGAACAGCTAAATAATTCTATTAAAAACAAGACAAAAACAAAACAACCTAGTTTCATTTCAATAAGATCTGTTTTTTTCAGTGAACTGGAATTTAAGGAAATATCACATTATCTTGCCTTTTTTTTTTAAAGTTAAATGTAGTCAGTTCAGCTTCCTATTACACTACGGATGGAAAATATGGTGGCTTAATGTGGAAAATTCTCAAACTAATTTTTGTTTGTGAAGACAGTCAAAAACAAACCAGTTGATTGACTTAGAGTAATTCAAATATATCCAGGGTATCACTTTGGGTAGATCACAGTCTTGGCACCACATTTAAGTTTTGAACAGTTTCTGTTCAAGGGGCACTAAATATCTATTGTGAAGCCCCCTGAATTCCCAGCTCCCTATAAAGTGATTCCATATTAGTGGTTATGCTAACAGCAGGTAAACTTCAGCAATTTTGACCAAGCTGGAAAGATTTCACTTAGGGATTATAGAATGGATTATGTGTCTATCATCTTGGAAAGAGTCTAACTAAGGAGAGAAAACATGATTGCCAGCATATTAGCATCCATTGATCATTTTTTAATTTGTATTTATTTATTTATTTTTTTGCCACAGGAATATATGAAGCTCAAAGGCATGGAAGAAATGTCATCTCTTTCAATAGAAGTATTTTTCAATATTTCAAGAGTCTGTGAGTCTGTATATGTAGATATTATCTTTACCAAGGTTTTTTTTTTTTTATGATTCCTCAACAACACAACAAATGGCTTTTGAGAGTTGCTGTGCGATAATGGTAGTAGTAATAATAATAACGATAATATTCAAACCTGGTCATAAACTCCCAATCTGGCTCAGCTGTTCCTCAGATGATAGACATATAGTCCATCATTGTACTCATAAACAAAGGTTTACAGCTTGTTAAGAAATTGTTGGGGCTTTCCAAGAATCACCTCTACACAAAAAAACTAGACTACGAATTGCCAGTATTTATAGGGATGTTAGAGTAGGTATTCTTACCATCTTTATTCAGGATCACAGGTCTGAGGATAGAATTAAGTATCAGGCATGAGATTTCAAATGACAAGTATAGGTAACAAAATGAAAATGGTTTCCTATTATGTCCATTTTTCTGGTCCTTCTAGCTCTTTAGTTCTTACCAAGATTTTTAAGGTTTGTAGTAAGAAGGCAAAAAGTGATATTTTGTTGTAGACACTAAATATTTGAGGATATCTTTCTAAAGAAAGGTATAGAAAACTCAATTAAAAATATTTAGTGAGGGGGCAGCTGGGTAGCTCAGTGGATTGAGAGCCAGACCTAGAGACGGGAGATCCTAGGTTCAAAATCTGGCCTCAGACACTTCCCAGCTGTGTGACCCTGGGCAAGTCACTTGACCCCCTTTTGCCTACCCTTACCACTCTTCTGCCTTGGAGCCAATATGCAGTATTGACTCCAAGACGGAAGGTAAGGGTTTTAAAAAAATATTTAGTGATTTCTCTCAAGAGACTACTTTGCTTGGCTCTGGGGGAAATATATAAAGATATTTCTCGCCTTTGTAATCTTGCATTTTTGAAGGGAAATATTACAGAAGCACAAATGCTCCAGTACATTATGATAAATAAGTTCTTTAAAGAATCACAAAACAATGTGAGAATTCTGAGGAGAAGATTGTTCCTAGCAGGGGGATGAGAGGAGGCTTCATGTAGGAGAAGACATTTTAAAATGGGCTTTAAAAGATACATTGAAATTCAATAAAATAAAGCCTTTTTTATGCAGGATGTCTCAAACATGCAGATACAAAACTACGGTGTGGGTGTAAAAGGAACAGCAAGTCATACAATTTGGCTGAAATGAAGTGTGGGGATGTGAGCTAAATTAAATTTTAAAACAATAGCTACATTATAGACTTTATTAAGAGGCATATTTAATGACCAGGCATATTTAAGGAGGTGATCGTTCCACTATATTCTGCCCTGAATAGAACATGTCTGGAATATCATAAGGGACACATTTCAGAAAAGAAACAGACATCCTGAAGATTGCCCAGAGAAGGATGATCAAGATGGCAAAGAGGTTTAAGATTATGCCATATGAAGATAGGTTGAAAGAATAAGGAATGTTTAGCCAAGGGAAAGCTTAGGGTAGGACAGAATATCTATCTTTAATACTGCATAGTACTGTCATATAGAAAAGTGGGTAAATGTGTTCTTCATGGTCTAATGAGGAAGAACTTAGAGCAAAAATCAGAAAGTACAAAAGGGCAGATTTAGGACAGACACAAAGAAAAATCTTTCAAAAATTAGAACTATCCCAAAGTGGAAAAGTGCCTTGAGAGGTAACGAGTTCCTCCTTAATAAAAAGTCTTCAAGAAAAACCAGAGTAACCACTTATACAGTACATTCCAGAAGCAAATTTTGTTCAGGTAGGGGTTGAGTTGGATGGTCTCTGAGGTTGTGTCTAATTTTCAGATTCCATGATTCTATGAGCATGTATTAGTTTTAGATAGCCTACTTGAAAAAGGAGGTGAACAGCAGAGATATATAAAAATTTTGAACTGAGAACAGGATAACAAGAGAACATTCATCTCAGAAGTAGGAAGAATGTGTGGGAGTCAAACTGGAAAAACTTAAATGAAGTGATGCAAAGCGAACAGAATCAGGAGAATGCCATATACACAGTAATAGCAATAATGTACAATGATCAACTGTGAATGACAACTATTGCCAGCAATTCAAAGATCCAGGACAACCCCAAAGGACTCATAATGAAAAAAAGCTATCCACTGCCATGGAAGGAATTAAGAGTCTGAATGAAGACTGAAACAAAACATTCTTCACTTTATACCCTGAATGAATTTTTCTCTAGTGTAAGCAAATTCTTTATGAGCATGGAGATATGTATTATATGATAACACATGTATGACCAATATCATACTTCCTGCTGTCTTGGTGAGGGGGAAGAGTGTGAGGGAGGGAGAAAATATGGATTTAAAGTATAAGAAAACTATTATTAAAAACTCTATTGATATATAATCTGGAAACAAATTAAAAGTTTAAAAAAAGAATGTTGGAGTCAGGAGAGAATGAAGGAGGAAGTATATTAGGTCTTTGATGCAAAATATATGCTCATACTACATTCTTCTCAAATGTCATATTCAGTCCTACTCCAATCCGGTTCATTCTTCTCAGCTTTTTCTGCTCTGTTGCTGGAAATATCATATCTACATCCTCAAACAATATTCAATTAATTTCCCCACATTACAAAAAAACCTGGCCTTTGCCTGAGGATTCTATATGATGGTGGCCATTATTTTTTTCCCACCCCTTTGGCAGATCTCCTGTTTGGAGATCTTTCCTTTATCACATCCATTAGTGGTGTTTCATCCTTTGGAATCCAAGCAATGTGCTTATACCATGTTCTCTCCATCCCTGTTGCTGCCAATTACTGACCTTCAGGTCATTTTCTCAAATTTCTCCAAGATGAAACCCTGTTATCAGCACCACCACTGCTGCTATCATCCTTACCATCACCATCATCATCATCATCATCATCATCATCATCATCATCATCATCATCATCATCATCATCACCATCACCATCACCATCATTATAACCATCACCATCATCACAAACATCATCATCATCATCGTCATAACCATCATTACCATCATCACATCATCATCATAACCACTACCATCACTACCACCACCACCACCACCACCACCACCACCACCATCATCATCATCATCAGGGCCTTCATGAATATTCATACTGATGGAGCTTTAACAACCAGAATATTTCAATCTTTAATCTCATAAACTACAATAATTTCCTCTCCATCATATTTTGGTGATACACTGTACCATAGAATCACAGAATATTTAAGTTTGATGAGTCTTCAGAAACCATTTGGTCTAAACCATTAAAGAATAAGAATACTCTCTGCAAAAGAACCTTCAAGTGATCATCTAGCTATTAGCTTAAGATCTCTGAGGCATAACAATACATCAAAAAGGATTCTGAATTTGGGACTCTGTAAGGTAATGGGGTAGAGTTAAATGGCTTTTAAGTTCCCTTAAGGTTCTAATTTTACAAATTCATAATCCATTGAAAAAGAAATTTATTATTTTCCAATGTGGCTAATTCCACACATAATATCCACAATAAAGTATAACTTTAATTTTTAGGAAATATTTCTTTATATCAAGTCTAAGTTAAAGTTAATTACTTCTGTTTCTATCCTTTTGGAATGAGAACAAATCTAATCCCTCTTTTTCATGATAGCCCTTCAAATACTTAAAACTTAGTTATTCTCTGTCTTGAGTTTTCTCTTCTCCAGGTTAAGTATACCTAGTTTTCTATACAATTCTCAAATGGCATGGACTCAGGGTACTTCCCTATCCTGGTTGCCCTCCTTTCAAGGTTTTCCAGCTAATTTCTTCCCAAAATATTATGCCAAGGACACAGCTCTTCAAATGACATAACAAGGAATGAATACAATGAGACTATTACCACTCCAGTCCTTGTCCCAATATGCTTTTCCACCCCCCTCATATGACTGAGTTTTATTCCAATGAAACTGCTGTAGGTCACACTGGGCTCCTGGGCCAAGACTAAGGCCACAAGGCTTCATGTGGAATGGCAAGACATATGCTAAAACAGTGTTTAAGATCCAGTATTATGGGAAATAATGCTAAAAAGATGCCCTCCACAATTGGGTAGAGTCTATAGCAGCTGCCAGATGCATGCAGACATTTCATTTCATACTTTTGAAGAGTGGGTGAGTCACGCAGTGGTCCCTGACATGCATGATGTCCAAGAATGACTCTGGAGATTCTTCCTTGGTGTGGGCAGCCATTCACAAGGTCAGCACTCAGCTTCAACCATTCTCAGACCTTCACACATTTCTCCATCTGTTCACAGTACTCTCTCACACTAGTCAGCAGGTCCATCAATTTTTTCCCCTTGTCCTCTTAATCTTCATCTTCCTTCTTGGGGTCTCGATCATCCAGAAATCTCTTCTCATTCTCCCACCACATATCTGGTGTAAGCTCCGGCTTTAGCAAGTACAACATTTCTTCAAGGGTCCTTTCAAAGGTAGCCTAACATTTCATTAGATTGCTTGACTTCTATATCACGATGTTAATTCATTAACTCACTGTTAACTCATCTTGTCCTTACATTCCACTAGAATCTCTGATCATTTTTTTTTTTATAAATGACTTTCTAGCCATACCTCCCTGCCTACCATCTTGTTTATGGAAAGTTGATTTTTGGACCTGCAAGTTTTATCTCTACAAGTTTCATCTTAGATTTGACCCAAAATTCCAGCCTGTCAATATCTTTTTATAGTTACTGAATCATTTATTATGATAGCTCTACCTCTCAGCTTTGTGGCATCTTTAAATTTGATAAGCACATCATCTAAACCTTTACCCAAGTGACTGATTTGAGTGATCACAGCACAGATCTCTGGGACACACAATTTTACCTGTCCTTCCAAACAGGCATCAAATATTAATGACAAATCTTTGTGTTGAGCAATTTCCTGGTCCTAAATTTACCTACTCATACTGTCATCTAGCTGATGTCTTTCCATATTTTTTACAAGAGTAGCACCGAAGGCTTTGTCAAATGCTTTGCTAAAATCTAGTTAAAATATACCTATAGTATTCTTCTAGTCTACCAGTCTAATAACTCTATTAAAAAAGGAAATGAGATTAGTCTGGCATGACCTATTCTTGATGGAGTCATGCTGGCTCTTTGTGATCACTACTTCCTTTTTAAACATTCACTAACTAAACCTTTAATAATAATTTGCAGAATTTTTGCCAGCAAACTAAGTCAAGCTTCCTGGACTGCATTTTCCATTCTCTACTTTTTTTCCCCTCTGAAAATGGAGACATTTGTTATTTAAAAAAAAAACCAAAACGGTGGCACTTTTATCAAACTCCATGATTTTTCAGATACCATTGAAATGAACTAGCAATCACAAATCTCCTGATCGCTTTACTTTTCTTGAATATCAAGGCCATGTTCTGTCCTTCACAGTTCAGATATTTCTTTGTGGCAAAGAAAATAGAAGTGAAATAAGAGCTAAACAGCTCTGCCTTCTTTCTGTTCTCAGTTCTCACCATTCTCTTTATTGCCATAGAGATACATTATTGGGAGGTGTAAGAAATGTTGTGTTGGAGTCACAGGGCTCATGTTCAAATTTTACCTTTGTCACTTATTGCATGTTTAATTTTTGAAAGTCAATTAACCTCTCTTGGACTCACTTTCTTCAATTATAAAATGAACAAAAAGCTCTTTTAATGTCTTTTAAAATTCAACAGAAGAGGGAGAGATATTGGAGCTTTTTTAACCCTAGATGTTCTTGTTGGGAGGATCTGGGGAAAAATAAAGTCTGGTAGAAACAAAATATTCATAAAATTTACATTGTTTACTAAGTGGAACTCCTATAAAAAGGCAGAGGTGGTTGCTATATGTGTGTACATGTGTATGTATACATGTGTATGTACATGTGCATGTGTGTTTTCTCTTGGGGGCTGTAAGCTGCTCTGTTGATATTTTTATAATCATAATATATAGTGAATGTAGGATTGATGAACCTCCCTTAGTTCTATTACTATGGTGCCCCATGCAGTCATGTGTATTTCTCGGGCACAAAGGACATCAGCAAATCTGTTCTTTTCACATCATGAAAATGTATTAATGTTACTAGAGGTGATGAAGTGCAAGAACCTATGTGATGCTTGTGCAGGGGAAGACAAGCTCATATCTGAAATAGCTTAAGTCTCTAGGTTAAAAAAAAAGAGAAAAAGAAAAGAAAGGGAGAAAACAGAATTTTCTAAAGTTATACATAATAATGAAAAAATGATATTATTTTTCCTCTCTAAAGAGGGAAAGGACATCTTAGAAAGAACAGAGAATCCATTTAATTCAATACATACATATTAATTGCTTAGTTGGTAGGATGCCCTGTAATACATGTTGAAGATATAAAGCTGAAATAAGAGCTCTTCTCTGGCCTCTCGAAGGGGTTATAATCTAATGGAAGGAGTCATGGAAGTAGAGTTGGAAATAAACACAAATAACTATACAATGAAGCAATGTAAGAAATTAATAGAAGTCATATGAGAGATTTTTTTTTTTAGCTAAAAGGATCGAAGAAGACTGCATGTAGGAGTTACCTGAGTTGGGGTATTTCAGCAGAGTTTAAAAGAAAAATTATTTTAGCAGGAGGACTAGGGAGGAAAGTCTATTTCTAGAATGGGTGAGAAGGCAAGCTGAGAAAAGGGAATCATGAGTCAGTCATTCAGTTAGCTAGAAAAGAGTATATGAAAAATAGTAAGGTGGTTGAATGTCAAGATAAGGGATTTTATTTTGTTTTGTAGAAAATGAGGAACCACTAGATAATTCTAAGAAAGGGAATAAAACGCCAAGAGGAATAGATTAGAAAGTCACATGGGGGGGGGGCAGCTGGGTAGCTCAGTGGAATGAGAGCCAGGCCTAGAGACAGGAGGTCCTAGGTTCAAATCCGGCCTCAGATACTTCCCAGCTGTGTGATCCTGGGCAAGTCACTTGACCCCCGTTGCCTACCCTTACCACTCTTCCACCTATAAGTCAATACACAGAAGTTAAGGGTTTAAAAAAAAAAGTCACATGGACAACTTTATGAAGGACAAGCTGCAAAAGGGAAAAAATGGGAGTCACGAATGTCAATAAGGAGGCTATTAGAATAGTAGGAGCAGAGAAAGGATGAAAATAGTAGTAGTGGGTAATGAATAACAGTGATTATAGTTAGTCTTGATGATAGAATTGATAAATGATTAATTATGAGAACTGAAGGAAAGGGAAGATTTGCCGATGAATTCCTGGTTTTGAGACTGGATGACCAGGGGGATGGAGACTAAATAGAAACATTTTCTATTAGACTTACTGCATTACAAGTAGAGAAGCAAATCTAAGTATAGTCCAGGTATACCATAAAAAGTAGGAGCCTATGGTTTAGAAGCTTAAAATATATTAAAATATAGTCTGTGCATTTCAAAAATTGAGATCTAAAAATTCTTATTCAAACTAAAAGTTGAATAAAACTAAATTTTGACCTCATCATAAGCTTTTCACTCCAAACCAAATGAAACAAGCATTTACATATACAAAGAAAAAGGAGATAGTACAGAAATGAAATCACAAATCTCCTATATGTTTAACTTGCTTTTTTTTCATATCTACATAATATTTCCCAGGCCCTCCTCGCCCTTCTCATGTCACAAAAGATATCATAAAGGTGGCCAAAAAATTAAGCCTTTCATATTTCACCTCAGAAAATTAATTCTTAAATAGTCTACAGGAAATTTGTGAATAACTACCATTATAACTGATAAACAGGCACAGAGGGGAAGAAGAGCCTTTGAGGGGAACCTGTTAAGTTCTGTTTGGAACATTTCAATTTTGAGTCTTTGGTAATGCAGCAATAGACTCTTGGAGCAGAGGTCAAGTGCTGGAGATTGAGATTTGGGAGTCATTTTCATAAACGTGTAAAATGAAGCTATGAAACAGTGGGACTTGGTATGGGGAAAAAAGCAGAGAAAAGAAAGCTTACTGGGTTTGTAGCTCAGTTCTCTGCTATGTGACCTCAGACAAACCTACCCTTTCTTGTTTTCCATTTCCTTATCTTTCAAATGAGGAGATTGGACTAGATAATAACTTAAGTCTCTTCTAGTTTTGATAATTTTATGATCAGGAAATCTTCATTGACTTTAGAAAGAACAATTTTAGTGAGTTGTGAAGATGAAGGTACTGAGAGAAATTTCCCATTAGCTTTGATTTTTTGGTGAAGAACTAAAATTTTAAAAAGATTTGATAATATTTTGAATGAAAACCAAATTTTTAGGTGATATTTGCAATAAAGACCCAAAGCATAGAAAAGAATGAAAGATCTATATATTTTAAATGAAGATAAAACAACTGGAGAGCAGGATAATTGAAATTGTATTTTCTGGAATAAGGATTTTGTAAAATCAAAAACATATTTCTTTGAAAGGATTACCATAAACCTGGAGTAGATTTTCTACATTTAAACTTATTTTTCTTTCTTTTTTTAAAAAAACAATGATCTGTTCTGTCAAGGACTATATTTTAGAAACTTTCTTATAAACAAATGAAACTTTTCCTCAGGACAATCCTACAAATATTTCATAACTGACATTTACTTTTCAATTCAAATGAGTATGGGAAAATTTAGAGACTGGCCCATCAGAATCTCAGTATTTTGGTACTAGTACTATGTGTGGTGATTCCCATTCAGCTGGCATCTCTTTACCTTTAATATACCTGACATGAGACACAAGAAGAAAATAAATGGTTCTAGAGATTTTGTTCTGTCACCAAAGTCATTCTCTAGGATGAAGATGACTAAAGGAGATGCACTTGTTTAGTTCAGCAGGGTTTCAGATCTTACTAAAGTTATGCCATTAACTTTGGAGTTTAGATTAAAAAAATTACTTCGTAATGGCAGGGGTCTGTGCTTAAGAAATCATAGATGTTTAGAGACAGAAGGGATTCTAGAGAATGTCCAGTCTAATCCATTTATTTTTCAGAAAATTAAAAAAAAATGTTTAGTTAGACCTCTCTCTGAATAGTGTAGCATTTATATGCTAACATATAATTGAAGGGTTTCTTAATAGCCAGGAAAAAAAATTGATGAATAGCTTCTCCTAACTATTTAAGTCATCAAGTATGGTCTCATATTTGGAAATTATTCTTATTCTTGTGATTTACTGAATAAAATGCTGTTATTTAATGAATAAATGTTAAATAATAATGATTATTTTTTGGAACATGGAATGTGGTCAGTATGAAACAAATTCATCTTTTCACTCAAACAAGAAACAGACAGACTTGCTCCTATCTACATCACCTTCGAAAGTGTAAAAAAGAATCAATAATTATCTCTAAAATACATATCAGAAATCATGTTTTTGATAAAATTGGAATAATTCATATTTATTATTTAAACCAGTTGTAATTCTGCAGGTAAAAGCCTCAGATAAGATTAATTTAATTAATGACAAATATGATTAGTTTCATTAATAAAAGAAACCACTAACTCTTCAGAGGTTAGATTTTTCATATCACATTTGATTTTCCTATGTTGCATAGTAGAGTTAATATCAGTGCCTCAAATTCTTCATTCTGTCCATTACTCTGACTTGCAGTTCTGTGATTTTATTCTGATTTCTGCTATAATCTAATTCCATGTTGAGGAAAAATCTTTCTTCCCCTACCATCCAATAATTTATGTGCTTAATATTTGGAAGGGTGAGCACCATGGAGTCATAAAGGGTAGTAAAACAAATATGGACAATAGTTAACAATTTCAGTTAACAAACATGGTTTACCTGTGAGCCTGTGGAATAGCGTCCAGGAGTTCGAGAACCAGATGTTTTCCCTGAGCCAATGGAACTCTCTGTACTTTTGCCACTACAGCAATGTGTGCGTAGACATTTCCCATATTCTTTACGTACCTAACAAATTAAATATTACTTTTGGTTAGTAAGTAATTTTTTATTCCAGATATAGACTTAGATTTTAAGAGTGCAGGTTTTCAGTTTTCAGAATCCATTGTAGTTATCTCTGTTGCTGCTAATAATGTTAAAGTATATGTTATATTAAATTTGCTTTACCTGTAACTGGCAAGCATATAGAAACTGGCAAGCGTATAGCATTTTCTTTTAAAAAGTATATCCTTGTCCTCATTAGAACCTAACAACCTCTTAAGTATTTTCAATGAGGAGAAACTCAAGATTTTCTTTTTGATGGTTTGCTATTAACAGCCTAATAAATTTAATAAAAACCAGCATACTGGTGTATTGGATTACTAGATGTTACTGTTCCTGGCAGTGGACTAGTGAGGAAATTACAAACAAAAACAAACCAACCCTTCCCCTGCCCCATCACATTTAGACACAGGATGAGATTGAGCTGAACTTTTAATTTAAACCTTTTCTTTCTGATTTTAGTATTAACAAAAAAGGTGCCAGAAGTTCTTGAAATTATGATTTCTAAAAACTTTTGAGTTTCTTGAGCTAAATTTTCCTAAACTCTGCCACAAAGCATATTTTACCTAGATTCTTTAGGGTTACCAAAAAAAATCCATTATTTCTATAGTATGGCTTGAAAAATTTGCTTAAGAGCTAGGAACTAACCTAGAAATTCAGAAAATACACATAGGAAAATGTAAAAAAGCCTCATGTCTTTTTGGACTTTATATTTTATTGACCTGTCTCCCCACCCCACCCACACCCCCAAATCCTTGTATGCTAATAGCCAAAATTATAAATTAAAATGTACATTTATACAACAAATAAAATAACAATGTTTTAACTACGTGAGAGGCATTGGGCTCTTCAGTTTGTTGGTAGTCTCCTTTATCTATCCTGATCTGTGATTGTCTGAAAATTCCAGAGGAAAATGAATGAACAGAGTTCAGAACCTCTCATTTCACTATGAATTGTGATGGAAGATAGGGATGCTTACTATAGGTTCCCATCTATATTATTCTCAGCAATCCCAGTCCTTGGGCAGAGCAACCTCCCCAATCACACGATCTTCCTCCTTCCAAGCAGAAATAGGTCTCTATTTTAATATATTCCTTCCCCTACTTCTTCTTTTACAATTATTATTTTTCCATAAATAATAATCTCTTTTCTTTCTCTCCCTCTTTTTCCCAGAGGGAATAAAGAAAAGCAAAGCCTTTTAAAAAAACAACAAATATAGTCAAACAAAGCTAATTCCTACATTGGTCATGTCCAAAAAATACATGAATCAATGTGTACCCTTGGCTCATGATCTCTTAATCAAGAGATGCCTTAGTCTACTTTGTAAAAACCAATAGTTTTTTTGGGGGGGAAAAACCATAGAGGCAAGGGTCATTTGGTAGAATAAATATCCAGCTAGTTCTCAGTGGCCAGTTCAACATGTGCCATAATGAAATTAATGGAATAGAGGACTAGGAAAAATATAAAAAGACAGTATGATGGACTAGATAAAGGGATAACCTTGAAGTCAAAATGACCTGGGCTCTAACTCCATCTCTAAGTGTACTTAGTACAGTGTCTAGCACTTAATGGGCACTTAGTAGGCACTTAATAAATGTTTATCAAATCACATTGAAATGCTAGGTGATAATGGGCAAGACCATTAATCTCTCAAGGGGTAAATCAATTCTCTTACACTCCATACTATAGATGAGTGGCCAATTTGTACTATTGGAGAGATGTTCTCGGAATAAAAGTGGCCAATTTGTACTATTGGAGAGATGTTCTCGGAATGAAAGCGATAAGAAGAACATGTAAAAATCTTTTAAAAGAAAATGATACAATGTGGCTTTATGTTGTAGACCATATTCTGTTTAGTGACAGATGTAATGCAGGGTTGCAGCGAAAGCTCTTGCTTTTGCAAACCAACTATAGCAGCCCTGACAGTTGGAAAGGGATAGAATGTTAACCTGGGGCTCACAGGAAAACCATTAGAACTGAGACTATAAATATCCCTGGAGTTCCAATTGAGGGGCCTTTTGCTTCTGGGGCTTTGGGCTTTGCCTGATTTCCTTGGACCTCTCCCTTGACCTCTCCATTGATATCCTGCTATTCCCTGAATTTCCCCATTGGGTCTTGGGAGCAAGGGTAATTTGGTGTGTGGAAATTGTGGGAATTAACTTTTATAGACAGGCAGGAAGGACCTAAACCAAACCATCACTTCATCTAACAATTTTCTGAACCTTTACATCAGGGTAGGGAAATCACCTTTGGCAGAGGGAGCTGGTTCCCTCTGCCTGATCTCCCCTTCAGGGACCCTTCCCCAATACCAGCTTCTCCCTAGCAGCAGTTACCAAACCCTAATCCCCTTTTACCTCAGCTTAGCCTGGCAATAATAAATTCCTCTGATTTTTATACAAAGAGTTTCCGAAGAATCATTTTACCCACTAGTAGGGCAAAGGCTGAAGAAGGAAAGGAGTAACTTTATTACTTGAGGGCAAACCCAGGCAGCCATCTTGGGCAGGAAGTGGCCAGCTTCCACTTCCTGTAGGTTTCAGTTTTCATGGGCAGGGAGGGGCCTCTTGACTCCTCCCTCAAGGGAGTTTAGGACTAACACCAGGAGGCTGAATAAGCCTTCAGCCAGATCCATATCACTTCTGGCTGACCTAATTCATCTTATATTGTAGAAATAGCCTCCCTGCCTGAAAGACCCAGCTTATTCCTCCCAGTACCCTCGAGTACCTAGCCTCTGTGATTAGCTTGCTTGATTAGCCCTTCCTATATTCCCCATTCATTCCTTAACTTCCTATATTCTCCTTTATTCCCTAACATTTATCTATATTGACTATTTTATTTCACAACACAGACTAAGCGAGGATATCTGTCTACTGGGGTTTAATCTCATTTCATATAAATCTGAGCATTGTATTGAACTTCAGAAATATTTATT
Source organism: Gracilinanus agilis (assembly GCF_016433145.1). Classification (NCBI taxonomy): domain Eukaryota; kingdom Metazoa; phylum Chordata; class Mammalia; order Didelphimorphia; family Didelphidae; genus Gracilinanus; species Gracilinanus agilis. Next base: position 155,526,749 of record NC_058135.1, read on the forward strand.
CCAACAATGAATGAAAAAAAAACAAAAAACTTTTGGTACATACCCCCCAAAAGGTTCATCTAGCCTTTGCAGACTTGTTTTGAGAAGGAACCCACTATTTCCTCAGGCAGCCTATTTTACTTTTATATAGCTCTAATAGAAAGGAAGTTTTTCTTTATCTTAAACCTAAATTTGGCTATGCATCATTGCTATACATAGATTCTAGTTCTTTCTTCTGAGCTCATGCAGAAAAAAAGTTAACTGCTTTTTCCAGATTATGGACATTCAAATACTTAAAGATAAAAAAGCCAAAGACTGAGAGAAACCTCACTAACTACTAAAATATTTATAGCAGCATTTTTGTGGCAATGAAAAACTAGGAAAACAAAGTAGATGCAATTGAGAAATGGATGAAAAAACTGTGATATGTGAATAAAATGTGATATTATGTCATAAGAAATGGCAAACGTGAAAAATTCAGAACACATGGGAAGAACTATAGGAATGGATGCAACATGACATAAGCAGAAGCATAAAAATATATATAATGAATAATATAAACAAAAAACTTACTAAATAGAAAACTGGTTTACTGTAATGACCAATCTTGGCCTCAGGGAACAGATAATGAAACATGACTTCTCTTTTCAGTAGACACATAGAGAAAAAAAGGTACAGAATGTCCCTTATACTGTTAAGCCCTGGCACTCTTTGTTTCACAATTCTGCCTTTTTGTTTGTTTGTTAGTTTTTATTTTGTTTTTTGGTAGCAAGGAGGATTCAGAAGGTTGGAGAGTGGGGAAAGAAAAGATACCAAACAGAGGGCAAGAAAAAGTATTATGTGTAAACAAACCAAAACATATAAACAAGAGAGAAAAGGCCATCATCAAAGAATTGCCCGACAGAAAGAAATATTAGGTGGTTTCTTGTCAAGAATACAGACGGTAGGTGGGTGATCAGAGTGCCAGTGATGTAAAACAAGGTGGAAATGCAAGTTGGAATCTATGGAAGGCTTTCAAAGGCAGAATAAGAAATGTGTCTTTTATCCAAGAAGCTATGCTTTTAATTTTTTTTTTCAGGCAAGGGCATGACATCATCTACTAGAACTCACTCTTGAATTTGTACCGGAGCTCAGCTACTTAAATCCAGTAATGTGTTTTTGTTTGTTTATTTGCTTGTTTTTGTTTTGTAACAGACTCAAGGAGAAAGACCTAGAAAGTGAAGGTTTTGTGGTCACAAGGGTGGAACATCTAGCTATTTATAGCATCTAAAAGGCAAGAATTCTGGTTTCTATTTCTCTTAACTCTCATAATAATATCAAGAAGTTTTGGTCTTTGAAAAGAAAAAAAAACATTTATAATAAATTTTGTTATGAAGCCATTAAAACCTAAACCAATTGCTATGCTGGACTGGGAAGTTTATTAATAATATTAAGAGGTTTCATCAAAAATTTTATACACACACCTATTTTTTTCAATAGATTTCCCCTCTACCACTCTTGAGAACTGGCAATAATACACAAAGCCTTAAAGGTATGGGGTGAAAGAGGGAGAAATGGCAGAGAAAGAACATCCTAAGATGTTTTCAATTTCCAAAAAAATTTGGATATTATGAATCAATTAAATAAAATCATCAGTAAATCAAATTGCACCACAATGAAGCCAAATGTTGAGACATAACTTATTGTATCATTGTCTATTTTAATTTGCTGATATTTTATTTTAAACATTGAACATATTATAAAGAAATTATTTAAAAGAAGAAAATTTGAATTAAATGATATGTCCAGTAACATTTCCAGTAATATTTTCTACAAAAAACTTTCTTATAGATTTCCATCAAACAGTTTTTTTGACTGTTTGACCACTTGTATAATCTATTCCTCTTGTTCAAACTAAACTGTGGCTTAATTGCTTTTAACTAGTTGACCATTGCTCCCTATTATTTAAGTGTGAATATTTTCCTTGCCATACATGGTAAGAGAAGAGTCCTTTTTGTGAAAAAGACTTCTAATCCAGACTGATAAGTAAGGGGAACAACCATCTTGGACACATTCCAATGGAGTGTGGAAAAAAAATTGTTGTACTAGATAAGCAAAGACTATTAAAATAGTATTTTTTTGTAAAGGTTTGTAGAAGAAATCTTATTCACAAAAGCCTATAACCTACACATTAAGAGTCAGACACCTGGAAGAGTTAGATGTTTTTGTATCATGAAAACTACAAACTTAGGCCAGAAAAATGACAAATGTTCAATAATTAAACCACCTGAAATTTCTTGAATTAAACAATTTATGAATGGATGTACTGCCATAAGCATAATGGAATTCAAGCAGATGGCTGAAGAAGCATTGCCTCCATTAATTTTTTTACAAGTACAAAGTTCCCTAGGGACTACAACTAGTCCAGCGTGTAAAGCTAGCATTCCTTATTTTTAAAAATTTATATTCACTGGCTCATATCTCTGACTTCAATTAAAAATATCACACAAATGTACACCTTAATAATATAGAATAGAAGCATTCAAGCACAGATTGTTTGATATTTTAAGTTACTTGGTTTAAGCAACTGTTATATTTTAAGTTGAATATAGCTTAAAACATATCAACACATGAAAATATGACAATTTAAAATGGTTATTGAAAGAAAATTTAGCACAAATGGCAACGAAAAGAGTATTCAAGCCAGAGGTTCATTTTTTGTTTTCTACTGAGGTTCAAAATCTGCTCATATTATTTATTTACTCTGCTGTCATATATGGACAGATCAGCAGGAAAATTAACTTTAGAGGAAATAATGTATATTTACTAATGAAAGCACATACCACAAAACAGTTAATATTTGAAATGAATAAAGGGATTTTTTAAATTTTTTAAAAAAATACAAATGTCCCTGTTTGGGTTTTTTTCAGACTTTTTTGTTTGAGCATCTAAAGAGTGTTCACATGAACTCAGAGGGCCAAATAGATGTGGTCCCCTTTAGGAATGCTTACATAAATTCAATTTATGGTACATTAAAATAGTATCTGTACTGGTAAACATCATGGCATAACAGATCTCCTTTTCCTTGCCAAAATCTTTCAACACCTGTTCCATCCACTTTCCCTTAACAAAGTCACTTATTAGCTCCTTTGCCACCTGGCTTTTCATTCTACAAACATGGCTATTTTGGAAGGGTTCTTATGACTTAATTATCTATGCTTCTACATTTTCAGTTATCTATCACTATATGCTTCCAATCAGATGGCCATCTAGCACCTCTAATTCAACATGATCAAAATGAAACACATAATTTTCAAAATTCAATTAGATCCCTCTTTGATTTCTATTAACAACTTAATTTCTTCACATGTAGGTGTGAAACTTTAACATTGTGCTTGCCTTTTTTTCCCCTTTCTTCCCTGTATAGAATAATTTTCAAGTTTTGTATATTTTGTGATGCCTTGATGGAGTTATTAAACTTCTCGCTCTGCACTCTGCTCCTCTGACTTCTGTATTTACATTATATAAAGATACTTGACACAATTAATCAATGCTAGTTGACTGACTGACTCACCATTTCTACCTTCTTCCTGACACTTCTCATTCCCCGCCTAAAAAAAAATACAAATATTTTCTTTCATGCAGATTTAATCACCTCGAGGAATGAAGAGGACCAAGATGAAATGCTTCAGAGTACAAAGCAAGAGAAATAAATTAGGGAAAAAAAAAACAGCTTTAAATGGAGACAAGTATATTATTGCTGATTGGTCAGTCCTTATGTCCCTAATTTCCCACTTTAGTATTTGAGGACAGTGGCCTAAGAAATTCACTAAAGAATTTATCAACTTGAGAAAGCTGTTGATTCTGTGGACCTGTTGAACTTAGTAGTCTATCCTCTTTCCTGATATTTCTGACCTTAAAACTCAGTTTTTATTAGTGCCCTCTGGACAGCAATGACCCAGTGAGATAAATACCAATCTGATTCCTCTCTATAGGTGTGCTGGCTCTTTCACATTATTCCCAGGTATCTTGGGATTTGGGTAAAGGGCTTTCTCCCTGAAGGAAATTATCCTCCAGTAATTTTATACTATATTTGTATTCAAGTCAGTTCCATGCTTAAAAGTATCTGATGCTTCACCATTTCTTCTTAATTAAAGTAACAGGAACATAAGATGATAGCTTTAGAAATGGAAGAGATCCAAATTAGGCTAATTATTTAATTTTATATTTTAGGAAACAGGTCCAGAGTGGTAAAGTGATTTGTCCATGTCAGACAAGTAAAACCTTACAGGATGAGAAACCAGGTCTTCAGACTCCAAATCCAGGACTCTTTCCATTGCATCACCCTGTTTGATTCCTCAGCTTGCTATTTCCAATCTTTCTTTCCAATCTCATCTCCTAAGTGGATCATTACATGTTCCCCAAACATACTGTATACTCTTCCCACTTCCCAAAATCTGTTCATACAATTCTCTTCTAAAATATCATCCACTTGCCCAAATCTTCCATTTCTTTCCAAGCCAACTGATGCATCAGTTGCTCATGAAATATTATCTGAGCTCCTGATTTAAATGCTCTCTTTCTCTCCTCTAAAACTATACAATTTCATTTAATACATCTCTTACAGAACTGAAATTGTTCTCCCACAATGTCCTTAGATATAGAAGCCATTAAATATTTGGAGAACGGAATTGAATTTTTCCAGCCAAATCTAGTACTATTGCCTCAATGCTAATCCTGAAAATCTCTACGAATGTTATTAATGCTAACCACAATTTTCTTAATTCTTCTTTCCCTTGATTTCTGTTCCCCTCCATTATCCTGGTAGTTTTATTTTTCTGATCACCCTTTTTTTTGGATACACTTTCTTTTTATCTCCCTCTTACTACAAACACTGGTCATATTCTAGTCTTGTTTTTGTTCACTTGCTCATCAATCTTAACTTTTTGTTGGGAAGAGTTCATCTACCCCCATATTTTGGTCTCATCTCCTTCTTGATGAACCCCAGTTTTACTGATGTGACACTTTACTGAGCTTCTAGTACTATATTTCCATCTTTCTCTATTATGTTACTCTTTATGTTTACAGTAAACTTGTTTTCCTCATAACTTGGTCATCCTTTTAAGTTTTGTTGTTACTTTGCTACTAAAAATAATCTCTCACTTTCCCAAATAATAAAATTTCCAGGTTAACTTTGACCCATCCATATCTTTAATTCTCCTATATTTGCTGACTGCTTAATTTGTCTTTTTATTTTCTACCTATCCAGTACCATTGACACCCCTATAGCTGCCCTCATTGTATTAGATTATTATGATATCCCCTAGGCTCTCCTCTTCTGGAATAAATTTTATATATTACTAACCTATTATTGTATTTAATACAGTAGTTTCATTAAATCAGCTTAAAATGTCTAGCTTAATGTTCATCACAATCACAATCAAACTCTTCCATGCCCTTACTAAACTGGCCCTTCCCTACTTGACTTATTCACAGCAAACAAAAAATTCTCTCATTCAGGTAAGATAGCCTTATTACTGTGCCCTTCACATGCCAAAATCATTCATGCTCCTGTGACTTTTTTCATTTCATTTCATTTTCTTGCCTATAAGACCACACACCATGCTCTGACATTAATGAGACTCAACCTACCATGTGATGAGCCAAACCATGAAAAGCTGGTTCTGAGAGACGAATCAAGTGAGCTAGGTTGCTAAAAAGCTGAGAATCTATCTAAACATGAAAATATGTGTAATAATCTCTTATTCTAATGGCATGCCTAGGAAAATTTGAATCAAAAAAATAGATCTCAAATGTGGAAATAAGGTACAAAGGAAAGTACAAGTAAAATGTGGAGTCCTACGAGCCAAAGACTCAACATGGATAGCTAAGTTGGATACAGAAGGAGGTAGAAATGCTGATTAAAACATAGTCAGGTCATTCAATCCTCACAGACTCAAATGGCAGGAAGTTAGAAGATTATTGATGGTAGTTGGTAGTCAGTGTCATGGAAGTCTGGAAACAGATGTTGGAACACATGAGAGTTTGGAAACTGAAGTATAGAGGGAGCAAACCTAGCCCTTGAAACAAGGAAGTAAAAGGTAAGAAGCTGAGTTACTAAAGACCGCAGTAGTTCAGATTTAGAATTTGTAGGAGCCAGTGAGATCATCTGGCTTAAGCCTTCTCCTTTTACAGAGGAGAAAATAGTCCCAAAGTCTTCGTATCATCAGTACACAGTACAGTGTCTGGTATAAAGCAGATGCTTAATAAGTGCTTATGATTCCTGCAATTATAGGGCTACATGCATGATACAAAGCAGAGATGACATTTGAACCCAGTCCTTTGGCTTTACATCTAGAAGTTTTAACATTATTTCAGGAATCCATGAAATCCATGAAAGGAGTGGAATAAAAGGACACTCAACTACTGAGAATGGGTATACCTCAGGAAAATAGTTCCTGTAGAGATAGAGAATGAAGCAAAGAACCCAGGAACAAAAGGGCCAGAAGATTTGACGCTGAACTAACAAGTAACAAAGTCCTATGTTTATGGCTAAGATTGATTAGACTGAGCTGATAACAGGTTGGGTTTCAGTTATAGCTACTAAGATCAAAAAGATGTTAGAGCAGAGAGCAAGGCAGAACATTATCCTCCTTCCCTACTCATACACCTACTCATACTTCAAGCCCTACCTTTCTAAGAAGCCACCCAAAGGAACACCTAAATTCTCCACCAAACAACATCTCACTTTAATATTACTGTCTTGTAAGGTTTTCTTATATTTTTTTTCTTATTTGTAAGTCTTATTCACCTATGTTGCATATTCTGTACATTAAAAGAAGTCAATATCTTTTTACTGAAACATTTTTGATGTAATACAGACATAGTTAGCAAAGTAAGTTTGACTTTTAATAGTGACAATTATGATTATAACAGGAAGTTAATTGATTTGATTCAAACAATATAGTGGCAGAACTTAGAGCCGTGATAACCTGAATAGTACTGTCCTAAAAGAGTGACCAGACTTGACACTAATGGGAGCCTTCAGATTAATCTCTAGAACATACTTCCTGTTACTATTATTCTCTTTGTGACCCCATTTGTTTTCTGGAAGGGTCTGCCATTTCCTTCTCCAGTTTATTTTATAGATAAGGAAATCTTGCCAAATAAGTTTAAGTGACTTGACCAGGGTCACACAACGTCAGAGGCTGGGTTTGAACTTGGGTCTTCCTAATTCCAGGCCTGATACTCTATCCGCTACACCATTTAGCTACTCTAGAAACATACTTCTAAGTACTTACTAAAACTCAAACAAATTATTATAGATTGACATAGAGACATATGTAAAATACTGAAGTAATTTTTTCTTAAATATGTTTTATTTGTTTATGATAATTTGCTTCGATGATTAAATTGAATACAAATATGCTTCAGCTAACACACACAAGTGTGGATTCTATTACATAATAAGAAATATACTTTGGGGGGGGTGAAGGGGAAAGTAGGGGCATAAAGTATGTAAACAGGTTAAAAACGAATATTAATAAATGTCTAATAAAAAAACAAACAAAAAAAGAAATATACTTTGGTATATAATTAAAAGTAAAATTAAATATTTCCAAGCAATATTCAAGTATTTGAAGACCATCTCAACACAATATATTTTAATAAAAAAAATCAATGTTCCAAATTAGGCTGTAAACTCACTTCTTGTATGTAACTTGAACTTATATAATTTTCAGAAAATGGTTAGCTTGAAGGTAATTCACCTTTTTGGCCATAACTCACAAAAACATTTTTTGGTAAAGCAGTAATAGTTTGTGATTTATGTTGGTAGAAAAAATATCCATACTAATGAAAAACTTCAAATAATTATTTGTGTGTGTGTGTGTGTGTGTGTGTGTGTGTGTGTGTGTGTTTGTAGCCACACAAGAAACAAAATCATACCTCAGTGTAAGCCCTTTGTCATTGTGGAAGTTACATTCCATGTGAAGCATAAGGATAATGGTGGTGATTTATTAATTAGTTTTTAAAATGTCAGAGTAAACAATGCTATTTATTTTCCATTTTTCAATAGAGATGATGAGTAAAGGGCAAGGGAATTATTTGATTTCTCTTTATATAAGACCAGGGTCCATTGTTTGCAATCTTTAAAAGCTTATCTTGAAATAGAAAATAAAACTTTTAAACTTCTTCAGTCTTTTTAAATAATAAAAAGTATTATAAGCAATATAGGAACATATATTTATCTATTAACTCTCCACAATAAAAGTTTCAACACATATTTAAAAGAAAAGCAAACCAGAAAATTTTGCCTATTAATATTACTTTAAAAACAAAGATCCATGCTTTCTTGTTAATGAAAATGACCCCCATTTGTAGTTAATGAGCTTTAACAAAAGTTAAAAGGCAATACATTTGCTAGATCACCTTCATAACTCCTAGTCTTTAGACATATAAATTTTTAAAAAGAACTTTTACAACTCCTATATAAAACAGAACTTCTAGAACTTCATAACTTCTATTTTTAAAATATCTCAAAATGCCACTTTTATGTTATATTCTATTGTTACATCTGAAATATATGTTTTATAAACATAAACTATATAATTTTTATGTGTAACTGGAAAAGCTGGCTTACCTTTTTCTGAAGAACACAATGGAAAATGAATATGAACATTCCCTGTAGAGAATTGAAAATGGTGAAGAGATACGCCATGATGACTGTGCTTTCATTAATATACATAAGTCCAAAGGCCCAGGTCAGTCCTAACAGGCAGAGAAGAGCTATTGCACCTATAACCCATGACCTGAGGAGAGAAAAGGGAAAAAAAGTGATCAAAGGAATTGTCTTTAGATCATTTCAACAACTGCACAGTAACAATGTAGACACTGAAATATGTATGTTCTGATAAATTATATCTATGAAATATGTAAGACAGGCAGCATAAGCACTCTAGGATTTTAATGCAATAACACACATCTTCAAGTCTGAGGAGAAATACACATATGAAAATGTTACAAACACAGAAATCAATTTAAGCCAATACAAATGTATATACATTGCTTATGTAAGTATCATGAAAGCAAATGAAATGTTGATGTGATTTTGGCAAAAGGCAAGGAAAAAACAAAAAATTTATAAGGATAGTTGAATTTCATTGATTTCACTAGGATGACAGCTTGACATATCTCTTCATATCAGTTTTACACTAATTTTTTTGCCTGTTTTTCTAATTTACAAAAGCGTCCCTAACCTCTTGATTTTTTTAAACCAAAACCTTGTTTATTGATATGAATATAATGCATATTAGAAGGAAATATTTTTTTGAGAATCTAATGAGTTTTAAAGATTTTTTCCCCAATCCTAGTGGCAGATAGAAAAACAATTAAGTATCTAAGGGCTTGAGAGACTTTAATCTATTCCAGATAATTATCTAAGAAATATTTACTACTCTGGAAGGGGAAAAAAATCCCTATACCTTCAGATAACCTTGACTTTGGTAGCTGGACTTGTTGCCTATCGTTAGAAGGGATGGTCAGGTGCCAAGAAACTTTTCCCTTTCTATGAACTATTAATTCCCATGGAGCAAGTTGAAATAAGGGAATTAAAAAGTTAAGTATATTTATTTATTACGTAGAATGCACTTGGACAGAAACCAGTTCCACAATAGCAGTTCCTTGCAACATAATTGTTCTTTGTAACTATTCTCATATTTCTTTAAAGTTCATCAAAGTCCTCAGATCTCTGATCAGATGCTCCCATCTCCAAAATATGAAAGAGAAGTCCATGAACTCCATAATAAAAAGACTACATTTCACCTCACCAGAGAATCTTGACTCCACATCTCAACACAATCATATAGCTTTTTTGTTTTCTGGTGAGCACAGTTTCCCTAAATATTTTTGACTGGTATTTCTTTAAGGCTACTGTCTACCTTCCTTCCCCTTCAGTGGAGATAAAATTTCCATGTGATTTGTAGCTGTGTAGATAAAAATCAAGCAATATATGATACATTGCAATGGCATTTGGTGACATCTCTATGCTGGGGAAGACTGACACTAAAAGTGCTTTTGCAATATGAAGGATTTTCATTTAAGGTTGTATCTGAAACAGACTTTTTAAAAGTGGAAAATAAAATGCAAACAGCAAGAGGAATCCCAAGTTTATATTACAGTGGTTTCATGATATGTGAGCAAGAAATGTTAAATTCAGAAGGGCCATACTTAGCACATAACTCAAATTACACTTTTTAATTATTCAAAGAAAGGATTAGTCTATGTTTATGAGTTCAAATGTTAAATTTAAGATGATCTTAATTGCATGTATTAGTTCATTGTATGGAATGTAGCCTAGAAAATGTGAATAAATCTTTTAACAAAATATTAATTGAAATGAGAAAAAATGTTGAAATGAGAATGAAGAACAACAGTTAATTATTAAAATCTTGTAACAATTCATCTCTGTTGTTTTACTTTTTTCCCCTTTACTCAATCAGAAATTAGATCATATTCAAATTTTAACTGCAAGCTAAATTTAATTTGCTTAATAAAGTTAAGTAATTCTAGAGTAGTGAATCCATATAGATTGGTTTTGACATATGTATTTCAGTTATCCTTTTTCTTATGTTTATATAACTATACTAAATCCCAAAGGGTAATATCTTACTATACCCCTGAATTCAGTTGAATGAGAACTGCTAGGATCAACTAAAAGTCTTCTTATAGAATTTATCAATGTGAAAAATGGAGAAAATATTCATTAAAGGAAAGCAAGGATTTTACTTTGATTTAGATCAAGTAAAGTACAAGTTAGTTCAACATTGTTATTCTCCTACAGAAAAACTAACTTTAGAACAAAGGGACATAGTTGTACCAAAATGCAGTGAGCTCTGCCTTTAAAAGGGAAAATAAGCAAAACTCTTAAGATTGAGTGAAAATGACACTGGACGACTATGAAAAAAAAAAAAAAAGGACTCTTCACCAGAAGAACAAACTGAAAGTTTATTGCAAAGTTAAGCTTGCATTCTCAGTCTTATTTTGTTGTTTCATGATAAGAAATTTTAGAGGTACAAAGAGTAATTTTTGTTTTAAAAAAATTTAGCATGTTTTATTTTCAGCATATTAGTACAGACTTGCATTTTTGCTCCAGAGATTTCTTTTTTTTTTCCGTTCTTTCTTTCTTTTTAAACATGAGTGTTTTCCCCCCTTGGAAAAAAAATAGCTTTATTACTCAAATCAGAAGAGATTAAAAATGAAGTTAGGCCTAATTTGTGACAATTCTTTGATTTTATTCTGAAGGAGCCTTTTCATAAATTGCTACTCAATCATATTAACAATTGGAAATCTAAAATGAAGCCAAACATTGACAACAACAACACACATGGATGTAGACAGAGGGACACATCACGAATGAAAGAAAAAGCCATTCTAAGCGTAACAAGTCTGTACCACATGAAATGACTATGGTTATGACTGTGTCACTCAGTTCAGGTGGTATCCAATTGAAACATAGGAAGCAGAATTGTTCGGCAATACACTGCAGCATGTTTACTCTGCACATAAGCTGTATGCCTGACTGTTTTCCTGCACAGTTTGCTCTTCTGCCTTAAGGTGAATGACAGAAGTCTTAATGGGTTTTCAATACTGATTTGACAGCTGGTTCATGGGACCACACTGATAAATGGAATTTATCAGCCATTCAGGTCATTCTTACTTGATGAAGGGTCTGTTATCCTCATAGCTAAAGAATGCATAGACATAAAGACAAGAATACCAACATTAGCATATACTGACTTAAGGCATTTCATATGAAAAAAAAATACCCCAAGTTCCCAAAGGCTTAAAAAGCATCAAATCAACCCTGGTATATCCAAGAGATAAATTCGAAAATGGCTATACGAAAGCTTAAATATTAACAATTGTTTAAAGTTATATAGCTATAGATACATATATCTATGTGTAGATATAATACAACATAATAAACATAATTTAATTTGATATGATATATTATAATATAATATCACAAATATTCTTCATGGAAACACTTCTAGAAATTCCAATATCCAAAGGTGATATGCTTATATAGCTTTCTTGTCAGAGATATTTAACTTCTGATGAGATCACCTTTCTCTAGAGAAATCCAAAGACAGAATCCAAGAAAAGATTGAAGTACACTTAAAATGATAGACTCAGTAGCACCGTAGGCACCCTTTCACCATGACTTCAGTTGCTGTGATTGCTTCATTATGAATACCAAGGTTTTAAGTAATTTTACCTCTGATTATGAGTTAGACCTGAACATTGTCTTCTTTTGAAAATAATGAATTTAAATTATTTTAAAGCCATTTATCTGATGGAAAATTTAAGAGGGAATGGACTACTTGTTCTCAGTTTGATAAAGAAAGGTTCTAAGTAATAAATAACTAAATCCAAAAATAGATAGGTGAGGAAACCATGTATGCCACCCAGAAATATATTTTAGCTCCTGCGTTTTCAGGCCTGGGTGACTCCAAGGGCTTTGCTTATTGTTATAAAAAGGGGAGAGAAAAAGAAACAGAACCACAATCTCCTATTATTTTCCTTTCCATGGAGCTGGTAATAAAACTACATATTGAATAAGTATCCATATTGTACACACATCACTAAAATACCTAGTGAAAATCAAACATTGATCCTATTTGCAATTAATTGATTTTGTCTAGTAACTGCTTAAGTCATCGATCTTTGTCTTGGAATTTATTTCAGAAATTCTGGCACCTTGTAATGAGTTAAATTTTAAAATCTAGTTCTTGTGCTAATCACTACTTTACTCTTGCCTCAGGGGAGTCTGTTATCCTTCAGAGATGTGGGTAGACACCAGACAGTCTTGTCTAGAAGCTTTGCACCTCCAAGTCATCCTTCAAGGATGTCTGGTTTGCTATGCAAGGGATTCTAGACCACTATCTCTAACCTTGCAGATAGGCTCAAACAATAAACATTTTGTAGTCACTGAAAGGAAAGAGGGGATTGTTGCTAGTCCTTCATCCCCAACTTCCAAACAATTATATTGTCCCCAATGCCCTGGCTATTTAACCAATCATGCTGTCCTCAACCCCATCCTGTCACCAACATAAACAATTGTTTTTTTTCCTTACCTATACTGCTCTGTTCTTCATTCTAATCTTATAAAACAGGGTTGAGTCTCCCTCTCTGGGTATTTGGCTTAAAATTGAGTTAGCCTAATATATTGGCAGGTAAAGACCCTGCTAATAAAATGCTATCTTGCTTAAAGAATATGTGCCTCAGTCTATTTATTAAATTTCACTCACAACAACATTAAGAACATGTCTCTACAGTAAGATGGTAGGTTTAGTACCAAAATAAGAATATGCATTCCTTGCCTTCCAGGATGAAGGAATTTCAAATCAGATCATAGTGATAATTTAAGAAATGGAGTCAAAAGGGAAAACAAATCTTAGATCTTTGAATTCTGAATAGGGAAGTACATTCAAGTGCATGTCAATAATAGCACTGCACAAAGAAGATAATGTGAAAAGGGAAAAATGTATAATATAGTTAGAGACTGTGGAGATTAGGCAGGGAAAATATATAGGAAAGGCAAACTTTTCTGAATCTTCATGGAAACAGTAGAATTTTAGATATTTAAATGAATGTCTTTTGGACATCACAAACTTGACTTCCCATGGCTATCTTAAACTCAACATATCCAAAACCAAAATCATTATCTTTACTCAGAAAATCATCCCCTCTTCTGATCATTCCAATTACTATCCATGGTAACACTGTCCTCTCCATCACTCATTCTCATGGCCTTTGGATTTAGCCTATGCATCCAACTAGTTGTTAAATCTTGTCATTTCGACCTCACTTTCAAAATCTTTCTATTATGTCCCTCTTTTCTCCTTTGACACTGTTACCATCCTGACATAAGCTCTTCACAGAAGCACTATTGCAAGAGTTTGCTGGGTGGTCTCCCTACAACAGACTTTTCCCCTCTCTCATCCATCTTCCATTCAAGCTGCCAAAGTGATTTTCCTAAAGCTCAGATCAGATCTTGTCAACCTTCTTCCCTCTAACAAATAAACCTCATCAGTTCTGCTGCCTATTACTTCCAAGATTAAATATAAAATTCTTTGGCTTTTAAAAATATTTTAAAATCTTGATAAAGTTTTTAATAAAAATAATAAAAAATAATTTTCTGATATTTTAAGACTTATCTCCCTCCTCCTCATGCCTCCAACCTCCCCCAAACAGAGAAAGTAATATAATATAGGTCATATATGTGTTAGCATACAACACATATTTCCATGTTTATCATATGAAAAAGACACATATTGCTTACACTAGAGAAAATTTCATGGAAGAAATAAAGTGGAGAATGGTGTGCTTCAAATGACACTTAAACTCTTTTTTTTTTTTTTCACAACCCCTTGGAGTTATTCTGGATCCTTGTGTTGCTGATAATAATTAATTCATTTACAGTTGATCATTTTACATTATTACTGTTCTCAGTATTGTTGTTTGGTTGTTTTTCAGTTATGTTCAGCTTTTCATGACTCCATTTGGGGTTTTGATGGCAAAGATACTGGAGTGGTTTGCCATTTCCTTCTCCAGTTCATTTTACAGATGAAGAAACTGGGGTAAACAGGGCTAAATGACTAACTCAGAGTCATGTAGCTAGTAAGTCTCTGGTGCTGGATTTGAACTCATAAAGTTGTCATCCTGATTCCAATCAGTAATCTTTGTAATCTACCGCACAGATACCTGCTCTGGGTCTTAAAACTCTTCAAAAACTGCCCCCTTCCTAATTTTCTAGTCTGTTCTTTACCCCCCTCCTTGTATTTGATAATATAGCAATACCTGCCTTCTTGCTATTCTTCAAAGGCCACTTTATCTTGTGACTTAGTTATCTCTGAGATCTTCTCCATCCCTGGAATAATATCCTTAATCACCTTTGCCTCCTGACTTTCTTCAAGACTGAGCTCAAATATTACCTGCTAAGAAGTCCTCTCCCTGTGCCCCCAGTGTCTTTCTCTATGATTACTTTCCTTCTACTCTATATACAACTTGTTTTTTTGAGGCGGTCGGCAGGTTGTCTCCACTAGAATGTGAATACTTATCAGAGAGAGCATGCTTCTGTCATTTTTTTGTACCCCCAAACCTCAACACAGAGCCTGGCACATAATAAACACTTAAGAATTGTTGATTGATTGATTGATGGCTCTTGGTCAGAGGTAAGATAAAACCATGGACAAACATAAGCATTACTAGCGCTGTGTAGTTTGTTTTTCATTTTTGAGATGCATGCTTAGAACTGACAAAGTCTCTCTATTGATGCTAATGTTATTCATTTATTTAATTTATGAAAGAATATAATGTAATTATTCAATATTTGTCCTACTGTTTACCTTTTAGGCCAAGCTTTTTTCGCTTAAACAAACTTTCTTGAGAGTAGGACACTTCTAAATGCTAAAAAGCATTTAATTTATATAGCACAATACCATGCAAAGGAGCATATTTAAAAATGAGTTGGGGTTAATGAATATATATCAAAGGTACTGTAACAGATGATGTAAACTTGGGCATAAAATTTTCAGTTTCCCATGAATCCACACCTCCACTTATTTTTCATTGATATATATCATTAGATAACTTTCATAATTCACATGCTCCATAATTCATGGAGAGTCATGTGTTTAAATCTGAATACCAAGTAGAAATAGGGGTTGTATCAGAAGCATGCTTGAACTGCTGATTTTTAAGTTGGGGTGGCGCATTCAATCCTTTGTCAATATCAATAAAAATTCACAGTTCCCACTCAATATAGAAAGCCATGCTTCTGCAAAAGACCATTTATTAATTTTTCTTCCAGAAAGTCATAAATAACAGACAGTGATTCAATACCTAATGATTATGAAAGGATAACTACAATATGCCAGCCCCTTCAATCATTTTGTCAGATTTTTTTACTGATTTATAGCACCCGATTCTATAATCTTCCTCTATCAACTCCTAATTAAATCAATGGTAGTTTTGTCTCTATAATGGAAAGTTATAATCACAATTGATTCAAAGTTTCTCATAATGTAAAGAGGCATTGCACAGCTAGTTTCAAATCTTAATAGTTTTCATCCTCATGCATGGGTGATTTGCTGATAAAATTTCATTTAAATCAACTCTAACTACAGGCAGATTAAGCAAAAGAAATTCACTGCCTACATTTTATTGCAGCCAAAAAAAACACAACTCTGGGCATGAATATATGAAGAACTGAAATGTACTCAATATAAATTAATAAGAGGTAATAATATTTCCCAAGTTTTATATGAAGTACTTTGGAAAAAAAAGAAAGAAAAAACTGGTTGGCATGCACAATTTTCAAGTTCGTAAGTGAGTAAAAGCTTTGAGGAATATGATAAAAATGAAAATATAATGAAATAAAAGTATAATCAGACTTTTGCATTTTTCTTAAATGTTATAGTATGTTACATTCTTAGTAATCTATAAAATTCTCAATATTGTCTAAATCATCTGCTATCTGAAAAAATTAATCAAGAATGTACTTTTGTAGTTTCTTTTAAAATAACACATATATAATTTTGCTCTTTTGTGTGGAAATTTCAATTTTTACACAATTATATGAAATAATGATTTCCTTTAAGTTCACTCAATAGTAGTTCTAGCAGAAAAAAGTATACTGAGCTTTAATTTTTTCTCCTTAAATGGGAGAATGAGATAAAACTGATATGTGAGTATGTCAGTGGTGTATAGACAGAAAGCATCCTGGTAAATCTTACTATTGTTACTAAAGAAAGATGAGAGGCAACGGGGCATAAATGGTCACAAGTTTAGATTAGACACATAATAAACATTTTTTTAATACATTTGAAACATTTGGATGGGTAAAGGTTGTGGATTTTCTTCTCGTGATTAGGGTAAAAAAAGATCATTTTACATCATTTTGGGATAATTATATATTTGATATTTATTCAAAGTAGGCTCCTACCTAATCTCTTAAACTCATTTTTATGTTATACTATAATGTTGTTATATACAGTTCAAGCCCGATGCTATCAGTTGTCATTTCTTTGTTTCTTTGTCTGAACACAGGTACTTGGTGGAGAGTAGGACATTTCTTTTGTGGATTTCAGGGAATTGCAACTGTTTGCTCATTCCCCTCATCCCTCAACTTGGAAAAGCTCTTTTCATTTCTCCAATTAGATAGTGTATCTTGGTTTATAGCTCTAATTTTTTTCTTTTAATGCATAAAAATTTGTCTCCCCCTGTATTCAGGGTCCAAACTAAGGAAGACCTGGTTCCAATTTTTATGCAAATGGCACACAGTGCTTAATAAATCAATATGCTGGGAAGCTCAAACCTTTGTTTCCTCAGTTATTTCATCTTTTACCCAACACACATTTGCAATCAAGGAGACTTCACAAAATAAACGATTCTTCTATTTTTATTCTATTGGCACATGACCTCCCTAATAAGAGGCCAAAATAGTGTCTTTAGCAAGCTTATATCTCCTTGTCTTATGCCTTACTTTATACTGAAAATAGGATCACCAAAAAATTATCTTTCATTTTAACCATCAAGAAATCTTAAATAATTTTAACATGTGCTTTAGAGACATTTGCTAGAGGAGAGTCTACTGATTCAGCTGTGTGTGTTATGATTATAAAAGTACATATAGTAGATTTTTATATCTTTGCACTTTTCAATCCATCATTAACTTTGAACAAGTTGTGTGATATACAATAGACAAATTGTTTGAAAAATCTTTCATTTTACCTTCTCATACTTCTGTTAAGGATGAAAATACTGATATTTATTTTATAAATCTCATCAAAACTTATGTAGATTCTTATAAAAATTTGTGACAATGAAAAATCACACATCTGACTGGGTAATTACTGGTGTCTTCTATCTATACATGCCTTTTAAAAAATCATTCAGTATTTTCTACCACTTTCACATATGTTGTAAATGAATTCTGTGCTTTCAAAATTGTGGAAGAGGACAGATCTCTTCTGATTATAATTGGTCTGATTGATTTCTATACAGTTCAATTAAACATCCAGTGAGTTTATTCAGTACACAATAATTTTTAATTTAAGAAACATCTCCTTTTAAGATGTTCTTTCAGCACTTTTTAAGAAAAGTCATCCAATTTTTTTTTTACTTTTTTTTTTTTTTTAAACCCTTACCTTCCATCTTGGAGTCAATACTGCATATTGGCTCCAAGGCAGAAAAGTGGTAAGGGTAGGTAATGGGGGTCAAGTGACTTGCCCAGGGTCACACAGCTGGAAAGTGTCTGAGGCCGGGTTTGAACCTAGGACCTCCTGTCTTTAGGCCTGGCTCTCATCCACTGAGCTACCCAGCTGCCCCTCTTACATTAGCTCTTAATAAATTTTTATTTTCTGACTGGTATCTAAGCATGCAGCTCTCTATCATTGTGTTGTGTTCTCTAGCTGACTATTGAACATGAACATAACTGATAAATTATACTTTTATGGAGTTTAAACCTAGAATATCTTAAACCATAGGTAGTCTTCCCCTAGTAGCCCAATCTCCGAGAATGAGTTTGCAGAATGATCCCAAGAAAGTTGTGTAATGTTTGATGATTTTCATGTTCTTACTTCATATCCACCATTTTTGTGAATTGAGGATTGAATCAATGACAAGAAAGTGATGCCAATTTCTCTTTGTGTTATATTCATAATACCAAGTATTGTGCCTTGCACATAGTGAGCACTGAGTAAATAATGAAAAAAGCATTTAGAATTTGGAATAGCTCATCTTGCATAATATTATATAGTTGTTGGTTAGCTATAGTCAATATTTGACTATGGTTTATTCTAAATAATCATATCAATACTAAAATATAACAACTAAAAAACTCACTAACAATGCGATAGCAAATTAAAAACATTACTAATAAAATGAATGCTTTCATAATTAAATCACTTACATCAATGAATTTTTTTCACAGATTACTTAAGTGAAAAACCTGTGATACATTTTTAACAAAAATTAACATTGTCATTTATCTGTGAAAAACTGGGTCTAGAAAGACAAATATTTTAGAGAGGGGGTCATATAAAGAATTTAAAGTAAGCCTACTAAAGAGCTACATAAGCTACACTATTGGTGTCTTATATTGAGGGGCTGTCACATGTGTTCAGGCTTTTGGCACAGATCAAGTGTAATCTATATTGACATAGACTAGGATCAATATTTAGTCTGTGGACTCTAGCCAGAAATTCTGCCATAGAATAAACAGTAAAGGGATTGACTTCATCCCACTGGTGCAAAGAGAAAATTCAACTAATTGTCCACTTCTATGGTTCTACCAGAGTTCTGCTGCTGTTTTGGGATACTTTATAAACACAGATCTGGAGCATGTGGGAGGCCACAATATAAACTATTCAGTAAGATCATCCATCATCCAGACCAAGGAAAGGCCATCTTCTTCAATTTAGGACAGAACGTCCATTATCATATTTTCTAGGATATTTAATATTTTTTATTCTGTTAACTGTCACTATACATACTTCTATACATGCATTTATACTCATCTATGCATTATATTGCATATATATTACATATTAGATATACCATGCAAATATACACATACCTCCTTGTCTATATTCCCTAAGGTGTGTGTGTGTGTGTGTGTGGGCAATCCCAAAGTCTTTAGTTTGGAGGAATTCCCATTATTGGTATCTTTCCCAAGATAGTCAATGGCTCTGTGTAGTGTCCATATGAGCACTGTCTCCATTGTCCTGATTAAAGATGGGTTCAACTATAAATACTCTGGTAGTTTTGTTTTCAGGTTGACAAATTAAGAGAACTCATCTGGTGTCATGGGAGAAGATCCAAAATAAAATGACTATTTTAGAAATTTATGCTCAGTTTAAGAGCAATCAAATGCCATCAAGTTTGCAAAACAACCTGAAATTGAAAAATCTAGCTACTTAAAGCTTTGTTGAAAGATCAATGACAACTATTTTAATGTAGCTATTGTTTACGTCAAGGTCCCTTTGAATGATGTCATATAGGCATATGGTATCGGTAGTAATAATTGGGGAATCATAACAAACTTACATTATGATGCTACTTTGGGAGGACATGATTCCACCATGGCTGCACTGATGGCTTGTTCCCATAAGTCTCTACTCATTGTGAATGTGATGCTTCTTTTTTTTTTTTTTCTCACCACTGTTCTTGGCTTTTCCCTTACTTTTGATTCATGAAAAGGAATTATATTATAATTGCCATTTATTCTTAAAGACTATATTTATTTGTTTGAATTTATTTGTGTCTTTTATTCAATGTATGTATTGACACTTCACTTTATTTGATTAATGTTTACTTGATTTGTTGCTATATTCTAATATCCTTCTAAAATAAACATTTTTAGTCAATGATTTCACCACAGGGTTGGAAAGAAAAGGTCAGAAGTGGCTGATTGCTGCAGTCAAGTATGTTCCTACCCTCTGAACAAACACTTTTAAAGGCCAGTGCTTCAATTACTGATACATTAAGAGGTGCTTAGCTAATAAGCAATTGATTTTAATCAATTTAAACAACTGATTAAGTCAGTAATTAGAGAGTAAAACAACAGGAAATGGAGAGCAAAGAGCTGGACATTTTTAAAGGGGCAGCAATATAGCACCTTAATTATCAGCTTACATTAGCTTACTCACACTTTGTCTCCAAAGGTACATCTTTACGACTCATCCTAGTAGGAGGTCTGTTGAACATGTACAGGAGCGACATAGTTAATTTTAATGAATAAACATTTAACATCCATTACTGTGACTCTTCCCAAAATTAATTAATTCTAAGGTACATTTAAATATATCATTTCTCTTTGTACCAATGCAACAATTTCCAACACATACTTTTTTCTTCAAATTTCCTTCCCTTCTCCAATCCATCTTAATACTACCAAATAAGCCTTCCACTTGTATAGATATGATCGAATCACACTTGTTTGGAGATCTTTAGTAACTCTTGCTCTTTGCTAAATAAAGTTTAAACACTTTAGATTGATATTCAAAGTCCTCTAATCTGGCTCCAATATACTTTTCCAATCTAATCATACTATTCCCTAACTTCAGATACAACACATTATTCCTGTTCATATTTTCTGTAACCAAATGAGTCTTTTTTTTTTTTTAGCTTGAAGAATAGCAACAAAAATGAGTGGGTAGGAGAATCATGATTATAATCATCACATTTATTCCCATAGAAGATATGTGACAATATACTTTTTCTCTTCTTTGTAGAGGTGATCAAAAATGAGTGTGGAATACTGGACAGGTAAAAGTCTTTGTTCCCCTGGATTGTAGTGCTCCCAATGGAGTTCAGAATGTTTTATGGTCCCCTCTGTGGGACATTACCACTTCATTTTGTATCTGCTGCTCTGCCTGGTTTCAACTCCACTAGACATGATGCTCCTCCTAGACTGTGTTCATCACTTCTAAACTCCCATGGCTGAATTAACCCTCCATGGGCATCGCCTCCTTCAGCCTCCTCTCCCCTGTGATTGGAGATCGTGGGGTGGAATATCAAACTTCTCCCAAAGCCTTCCTTTATAGAGAGCAGAAACTAGACTCTCAGCTCACTCTGCCTTCTATATACTGCTCTGTCTGGTTTTAACTATAGAACAAAAGACTCCGTGGTCCAATCCACTTATTTTCTTGCTTCTTTTTGTGAGTTCTCTCCCCCTTTAGATTATAAGCAACTTGAGGGCAGGGACTATCTTTTCATTTATTGTCTCCCTGGTGATCAGTGTAGTACATGACACTCAGTAGATGCTTAATAAATGTTTATTGGTTGGTATGTACTCTGGCCAGTTGCTTAATTGACCTCTAACTTAATTGATCTCTAACTCTAACTGTAGAAGACTTCATCTTCTGAATGCGAAGAAGACTTCATCTTCTGAATGCTTACCCATGTGGGAAATTGCCTCAAAGATAATTGGTCACAGAGTCAAGTGGAGCCACTAAGAAACTGGAGATACACAAAAACTTGACTGGGATTTAGGGTTGGGCACTTACAAAATCAGGTGACCCTCACATAAGTCAGTTCACCTCAGTTTTGTAAGAAAAGTAGACAATGACTCACTCCCCCAACACCATGAACTGCAAACACATAGTCTTCATCTATTTTGTTGTAAGTGAGCTGTGTCCTTCAGTGTTTCATTCTCAACCCTAAACCAGAACCAAGACAGGGAATGAAGATATAGGGTTCCAGAATCCTGGGAAAGTTCTCCTCCTTGTCTGGTCCAACTGGAAGATTTCTTTAATTTGAATGAGATCCCATATTGAGATGATAAACCCTTTTTTCTATCTCCTTTAGCCAGGAATACACATTTCCCCATCAAATAAGTATACTGTTCTTTTAGTATAATCATTTTAGTTTTACATATAGCCATCTTTCTTATTTAGTAACACATAATGTTATTCTGAATAATGTTTAGCTTATGAATTCTGCCCTAAAAACCTAAAATATAAGGAGATTATCATGTCATGCACCATGCTATAATCTGCCTCAACCAGAAGGAATAAACTTGTTTCCCTCTTAATTGACTCCTGCTGCTATTGTGTGACCTCTACCTCAAGAACTCAGACTGGTGAGTGATGACCCTCTTGGGTCCCTAAAAAATTCCACTCCAGTTTCTTCATCCTTAAAGTGTGAGCCATAATGATTATATTGCCTACCACTCAGTGCTGCTGCTGTGAGAAAAATGCTCTAAAAATCTTGAAGCACTTGATATATAGAAGCTATAACTGTTTTTGAGTGAAACCCATTTTCACTTACACATATGCATTCTAAATAACTGTTTGAAATATAGATGATCCCCGTTAAACCAAAATGAGTCTTCCAACAAGGTTATTTACTCCTTCAGATCATGGCCAGAAAACACTTTGCCAGAAAAAAATGGCTATTTTCTTTTAATCCACACAGCAGGCACTTAATAAAAATATGTTGGTCAATGGGTGGAGTCTAAAAGTAACTCTATCATTCAACAGAGCTTTACTGATTTCTCTAAAGATTCTAGATAAGAGGGCAGCCAGGTGGCCCTATGATTGAGAACCAGGCCTAGAGATGGGAGATCCAAGGTTCAAATCTGGCCTCAGACATTTCCTAGCTACGTGACTCTGGGCAAGTCACTTAACCTCCATTGCCTAGTTCTTACCACTCTTCTGCCTTAGAATCGATACACAGTAGTGATTTTAAGATGGAACGTAAGAGATTTTTTTTAAAGATTCTAGCTAAGGAAGAGGTTTAGTAATTAAAACATATTTTTGAGGCAATATCGGTAGTTTTAAAAAGTTCAGATATAAGATCAATATACATTTTATATTCTGTGTCAAAAGTATACTTTAAAATTAGTAGAAATGGGGCAGGCTTTTCAAACAAATGTTAGGGGAAACATTTTTGTATTAGTTTTTTACTCAATTGTATATTGTTTTCTAAATTAAAATTTCTTTCTTACTATGAATTTAATCATTGACAATCTAGAAATACCTTCATATATTAAAAAGGATGGTACAAGAAACCATGAATTTTTATCTCTTTGTTTTTTTAATTAAAAAGTATATGTTATTGTGTGACCCTGGGCAAGTCACTTGACCCCCATTGCCTACCCTTACCACTCTTCTGCCTTAGAGCCAATACTCAGTATTGACTCTAAGACGGAAGGTAAGGGTTTAAAAAAAAAGTATATGTTAAATTAAGCTAGAAAGTAACAATATTGTTCTTTTTATTCATTTCTCCTACTGAACTTCTTTTTTTGTTTGTTTTCCTCAGTGCATTTTTTAGTGTCTCTTTTCTTTCTTCAAGCATGTATAATTTTCAGCAATTTTTCTCAAACAAGTTAGTGCCTTGGTCACTTCAGTGGTTCATGGAATCATAATCTCATCAGTGTTGGTGCTCCCTTAACCAATACAGACCTCAAAAATGTTCCTACCTTAGGGTGTCTAGGAATCCCAATGGCTGAAAAGGAAATCTTTATCTGATGGCCAATTTTATGGTAAAAAGTTTCTTTAAATATTATTAATTTAATCCTCGAACAACAGACAATCAGTGCATCACAGATCCATGATCTAAACCATTCCAGTTTGGTAGAATCTGAGAGAGCTAGGTATAGCCCAGAGGAAGAAATTTCAGAATACATCTAATCTAATAGAAGAAATTTGTAACTCCGAAAGGTCTAGAATCCAGCTTTGACAAAGGGTCGGTAAACCGTTGGTCCATGGGAACTAAGATTGGATTTTACATTTAAAAAATTATTTGATTATATTTAGGATGTAAAAATCTGTCTTAGCTAACTGGATATACAAAGAGAGGCAGCAGGCTGCATTTGCCCTTTGGTCATAGTTTGCCAACCCTGGCTCTAATCAATAGAATGGTATAAGTATGACAGTTTAGCACTAGCTCAATGGAAAAAGAAGGCATCAAGGTAGCTTATTAATGAGAGAAGAATTATTAAAATACACCCCATCCCATGTGTGTTTGTGTGTGTGCACACACACACTTATGTACTTTTAGATAACGTGACTTTGTGATAAATCACATTCAATTATTTGTCTTACTTCTTATCGATAGTAACATTTTCATTTTGTCTGTGAGCCAAAACTGGTCCAATGATCATTTTAATTATGATTCTGCAAGATTATAAATATAGCATCCCAAATACTAGCAAAGGTATTACTAGAATATAAGCTCTTTGGTGGCAGAGGTAGATCCACTTTTTTATTTATAACCACAGAACCAAGCGTTCTTCCAAGGTCTTAATAAGTTATGTTTTTAGATAGAACAAAGATTTACAGGATTTATAGGCCAGAAAAAGTATCAGACTAGATAGGCAGGAAATAAGATAGGGCCTGCATCTTGGATTTCATTGTTTTAGGAAATATCTAAATGAGAAATTTCCTTTATCAGTGATGACAAGCAACTTTGTGACTTAAGTCTTAACTTATCAAAGTTGCTTAGAGCATCATGACTTGCCAAGAGTCTTACCAAGGGTTACACGGATGGTTTGTTTTGGATATGGGATTTGAACTGGCTTCAAGGCCAGTTTCCTTTTCACTCTACCCTACCACCTTGCATCTAAAATGATGTTCCCTAAAAAATGTCCCCCAAATAATTCATTTGGCTTTATTTACATGGATTCCATCTTTCATTTATTGAGATGTAAATTTTACATTTTGAAAGCATATAATAGTTCATGCAGAAAAGTTTATAATTTTTAAATTTAGAATAATATCTGTGAGTTTCATACCATTATTCCTAAATTACAACTTTCTGAATGAGGATACAATAATATTAGGGTTAACCTATGTTATTCTAAATTTGTGGATCTTTTTAAAAAGCATATAAGCAAAGGTCCTGTAATCCAGTAAGGATAGAAAGCAACAGAGGCATAAGGACAATTCTTCCAAAGAACCTGGCTTTCACTGGACTTCTATTATTTGGAGATTTTATGGTTCTATTATAGTGCATGTACTAGATAATAAAATTTATACCAACTGTAAAAGGAACAAAAGATATACTACATATGAATGGGCTTTGTTAATCAATAGCTTTTAAGAGCTAAGCTGTTTTGTTAAACAATTTTAAAATGCTTAACTTTAATATTAAATAATATTCTGTTTTTTAAAAAATTGATGTCAATTAATATAAGAAAGTTGATGTGTGTTTCAAAAGATTTCAATATGTATTCTTCATTCCTGCTGGTGCTTAGCACAGTCCCTGGCCCCTAGTAGGCACTTAATAAATGATTACTCAATGACTAATTTTTAATAACCTTGCAGTTCAGAAGACAACAATGTAAGTTCTACCTCTGAAAGCTAAAAATATGGACAAGTTATTTACTGATCTTCTTAGTGCCTCAAGCAGCTCTCTAAGACAAAAACTCAGGAAGGTCCAGTGATCTGACTATTTACTAATCTGTGTGACCCTGGGAAGGAAACCTAACTTCGAGAAACCTTAGTTTCCTCATCTGTAAAATGCAAGATTTGGGCTACATGACCTCTCGGTTTCCTCCCAACTCTAATCTATCATCATATGAGGTTATAGACAAGTTGTCAAGTTACATTGTTTGAGGAAATTTCCATACTGGAAGCTCCCTAGACTGAGGAACTCACTAGTGTGGCAATAATAATAACAATAGTCTAAATTCTGTAATATCTCTTTTATGACTTTAAATTCAAAGTTGTAAACTTGAATTACTAATAACATCACTTCAAATTTCTAACTTACTGCATTAAAAAGGTTCAATGAAGTTCTTAGACATTTATGTTTTATGAACAGTACCTGCAATCATTTATATGAAATATAAATATGACCTTTTAAGTCAATAATCTTGATGAATGCTTTCAGAGCAAGGCCTTGAGTATTTAATATCTTCTGAGATCAATAACTATTGAGCGAATTGCTTTAAAGGAAGGCACCTGTCTATGGAAAGATTATCATTTACCTCACAAATCAACCCTCTTGCAATCACTGCAATATTATAAAGGGTAGGAAAATGAAAATGATATCACATTAAGAAAACTATTCAACCAAAAACGGACATGGTATAGACGACAAAGCAATCCATTCAATATTTAATTGCTACAATTTTATATTTCAGTTGCCCCTTTCAAATATTGTAACAAGTCACTACATTGAATATCTGTTTTTTATAACTACTAGTATCTGGTACAATTCATTCTATAGATATGAATCAGAACATGGAGCATCTTGGCTACATAGACTGAGAGATTAGAGGGCTCTTTCTTTTCTGATTTGGAGTGATTTTTGCACAGAGGGTTTATGGGAAAATAAAGCATTTCACCTTTGAACCAAAAAGACTCAGGAAGTGTAATAATCTCTCAATTTCTTAACATACTTTTTACATTTTCACATAAAAATTAAAAAACTATGTTGGATTCGATTTTTGCTTGAAAAATATTCATAGGTGACTACTGCCACTTATCAAACAGACATCTAAGACTATTAGGAAAAGACAGTGTCTGCTATATTTGAAATAGTGGTAATTGTTGCATGTTCCTTTTGTGATCAAGTTAATCATACTAGTAACATCATTATATTAAATATTTTTTGTTTCATTTTACAAAATGTGTCATAGAGCAACTACATAATAATATGTAAATTATTATTAACAAATTAGGGTTTTTTACCAAGAAATTAGTAAAATTAATTTCTGAAAGTAATAAATGAAGAAATTCAGAGAGAAAAGTATAAAAAGGAAGGATCCTCTTAAATTGCAATACTCATGCAAAATAGGGGCAGAAATGTAGCCCCTAATGTTAATGTCACTGGTGTGAATGGAATGGGAGTGCTGAAATGTTATCGATAAATAGCAGCTTGTGGGGGGAAGATGTCAGAAATTCTGAAGCAAATCAAGTTGGGATCCTGAAGCCTCTAAATAATGTCATTTTGACCAAAGCATAATCCACCTACTTTGGAATTTTTCTTAAGGCTAATCTTTGCTGGGTTTTCCTTTTGACTTTTAGTACTAGTGGGAAAGGGAGAAAAGAAGCTATTGGAAAAGCTTGATTACAGATTGAACATGAACTGCTTTCTCATTTAATATAAGAAATTTCAAGAGGTAAAATTCAGATTTTGCTTCTTGTGTTGTAAGTAAATATCAAATGCTAAAGGATTGACATCAATTAGCAAATTACCTCTTTTGACAGAGTTAACCTAATGATTTAAAAGAGTAAACATTTTTTTAAATTTGCAGTTGAAGAGCATTTAATTATGAATAATTGGAATCTTTCAAATATTGTATCATACTTACAATATATGCTTATGTTAAATTAAGATTTAATTGAATATTTTTATAGTAAAACAAACACATTATGTAAATTTCTAGGATGTCCACTCAGTCTTGAAGGTTTGCACAAAGGTTTGGGAGTAGAATAATACATAACATTCTTAAATTTAATTTTGTTTTTAATAACCCAAACTCATACCTTAACAAGAAAAACTAAATTATTAAGAAGAATGAGGAAATCCCAAGTTTTTTCCTCTGCCTAATTTAGAGAAGTTTTCACAAGAAAGGATGAACATTTTTATTAAACATAACTCCTAAATCCTATTTGTGATCCTCACAGAGGGTCAAATAATTTCTTTTCAGCTCTAAATGCAGAATTAGGAAAACTTACAAAATTGGCAATTTAATTGCATTATATACATAAGAAGAAAAGTGAAACTAAGAAAAAATAAATGATATAAAATAATGTTTAGAGTTCACATTTTCTATTATTTGCATCTGTATTTTGCTATCTAAATATTTCACCATGACTGTCATAACTACTCATAAACATGAGAATAATTTAAATTTAGCTAAAAGAAATTACAATAGAATTAACCTTATTACCTAGTCCAAAAAAAAGACATCAAAGTAAAGGTGAAATAGAAGAAGATACAGGTATCATCATGATGAAGGTTTTATTCATTCTCCCAAAACAGCTGAAAGCATATTAAGGTTCTTATATAACTTTAAATATGGCAAATATCTAAACTTATTGAGAATTTTGTCCCCTCACAATGACTACACAAATCGCTTCAATTAATTAATTAATTAATCATACCACTCCTGGAGATAATTCTTTCATTATGGGACCAGTTTAAGTTTTACTATGGTCCCCCAGATGTGATTGCTATAATTCTTAATGACATGTTAGTTCAAACAAAATCATTTATATGTCAGTAGGACACTGATAGATAGAAAGAAAGCCTGAAGGATTGGGCATGATTACATTTAAGGGATAAATATGGACACCAGAGAAAAGACACTTCTTTCAAACTTACTAAGTGTGTGGGTATGCATGCGTTTGTGTGTGTGTGTGTGTGTGTGTGTTTTATTACCAGAACTTACATCAGTTCTTAGCAAAAGGTGGGTGTTTACTTAGTGCTTATTCACCAAATGATTAATACAAAAACAAAAATTTTAATAACAATGAGAAAATACTACTGTACTATATACCTCACAACACTGTTAAAAGAAGAGTGGCATTTAAACCTTTTATTATTATCTTATTTTTTATTATCTTAAATTAAATTAATAAATAATTTTATTATTATCTTAAAAATTGTGAGTCCTAAACTAGTTGAACTCTTTATCTATATTCAGCAAATCAAGTGGAAAATAGTGACACAGATTTATTACAGTGATCTAACAAAGGTCTTCTGTTCCTCCTCCTCCTCCTCCTCCTCCTCCTTCTATAATGGAGGCATTCGCTAAGGTTCTCGCCTGGGTCTTCTTTTTTTTTTTTTTTTACACTCTTTCCTTTGGTACTGCATTCACTGTCTCAGCTTCAACTATAATGTTTACACAATTGATTCATAAATTTGTATCTCTAGATGACCTTTCTCATGAGGAGAAGAACCACATCTATAATTGCTTGTAGTTCATTTTCAACTGGATAGGTCCACGAGTACCTTACACCAAATATGTCTCAAACTGAGGTCAACATCTTATCCTCAATACCTATTCTTCCTTTTGACTCAATGATTAAGATATCAGCAGTTATCAGGTCTACCATTTACAAACAGTGGTTCTATCTTTAACTCATCTCTCTTTTTCTCCCACATCCAATCAGATGCTCAGTCCTTTCAATTATACCCCCAGAATATCACTCTTACATAGTCTTCACTCCCTGCTAATGCTACCAGCATTATAAATGGCTGACTGACAATAAAAGGTCTCATTTCACCACATGCCTAAACTATGGCAATTCTGTGCTAACTTTTTCCTAACTTTTCCATCTCTCTTTTCCAATACTGTCTTTATACCACTATAAGGATAATTTTCCCAGGGCATCAATCTGGTCATTTAATTCATGTCCTTAAAAACTATTCTCAGTCTACTCATCACACAACTGGTAAATTCAAATATCTTTGCCTGCTGTTGAACATCCATCATAATCTGGTTTATATTCCTACATGGCTGGGACTGTATACAAGCTCTTCCAATCATGTTATTTTGTTTTTTTGGGGGGTGTCATTTGTTCTTTCCTTTTTCCTTATAAAAGTTAATTTTTAAATAAAATGAGATTTATGTTTCAACTCAATTGCTTCATACTTCCCATTTCTCTTTGTTCTACAATAATTTTTGAAGAAGATTAAAATTGCCAAAATGCATGACACTATAAAATACATAATTGTATGTCTGATTTTGGTTCAGACTGTCATTTTTTTAAGAGCCAGTATTTATTTTCAAATTCTGTAATTTTAACATATTTCACCAAAGTTAAATATATAGTTAAAACTTTAAAAGGTGTGATTGCACTAGATAAGAGTTAATTAGTAAAGAGTGAAGAAGTGTTTTGTTATTGCTAAATTGGTCCAAAGACTATTATCATGAGTGCATTCTCCAAAAGAAATGCAGATTAAAACTGTTATGCAAAATGGACATTCAAGCTGATTTTTTTTTAAATTTTAAACCCTTAACTTCTGTATATTGACTTATAGGTGGAAGATTGGTAAGGGTAGGCAATGGGGGTCAAGTGACTTGCCCAGGGTCACACAGCTGGGAAATGTCTGAGGCCAGATTTGAACCTAGGACCTCCTGTCTCTAGGCCTGACTCTCAATCCACTGAGATACCCAGCTGCCCCACAAGCTGATTTTTTTAAACACATATACTAGATAGCTTTTTTTAAAAAAAGTTAAGTAAAATAGAAGATAACACAATATTTTATATTATGCAAAACAATGAGATAAGATTCGTTATTTTTATTTAGCAAGATTGGAAAAGATATGGTGTTTTAAATAATATAAATAACATATACACAATATTTTACTTGTTTTTACTTGTCTGTAACCAATTCTAATGATTGTAATACGGTGCAGACACAGATGTACCAGGGGCCTATAAAATATGATAAGATCAATGAAACAACCTGCTGAATAGCTGGTTGGCAAATTTTAAAAGGTAGTAAAAATAAGCATAAAAGATTACTCATGGCAAATAATTGCTAGCTTTGCCCAATTATAATTTTCCTTAAATTTCCTTTGCTCTCTTGACTTGATGAGGACAGGTAGTTTTTAAAACAAAACTAAACCTAATAACACAAACTCTTAAACCACCTGAATTAAATTCAAAATCACACATAATACAAATGTGCAATTTATACTCACATAATATTAGGTTATAAATTTCATTGTTGGAAAATAATTTGCTATTAATTTATCAATTAAAAAACACAGTTTCTTCTGCAAGAAAAAGCTACTGAATTCTCAGTGGGAGAGAGAAGTACTTCTACTATTCACCATTCATTCTTTTTTTTTTCCATTCATTCTTAATATTTAATTTTGTTTACTGAATAATTTATGTAGATCTTAATTTGGATATTAATGATCTCAATAACAAACTTGCTTTTTCTTGGATAATCACTGTCTTGTAGTAAAGCAACTGAAGTAATAGATTAATTTAAAATATATATGTAAGCAAACTATATAAGTACAATACATATATGTGTACACACATACATATATGTATGCATATTCAATGTTTCTAATTTCATCCAGATTTCATCATATTTATTTACTTAATAATGATTAAGAAGTGACATGATTTATTAGGAAACAATACTAGAAAGTAGAAAATTTATGCTAATTTTAATAGTGTTTCTTCACTCTTAAAATAATCCCCCGTGTCCATCTTACTAACACGTCTCTGATTATTGTAGTGACATTGCCTATGCTTGCTGAAATCACCAGGAAGATATTACATTCACCTAATTTTCCTCTGATTTTAGCTGAAGAGTTTATGACAAAATAGAGACATATTTAAAGCAATATTTCCCAAAATGGAGAGCCACAGACCCCTGGTTGTGGAGACAGGTGTCAGAGATGGAGTTATCAGAAGGGGTCTGTGAATCCATATGTACCTGAAGCACTTTATTTAGCAGACATACCTTCTGTTGAGAGAAGACCTATGTCTCACTTATATTATATAAATCTAAATACATGTTTTAAAGTATATATAAAACAGCTGATTAATAAAATGCAATTTCATGGAAAGATTTGTAAATTCTTTTACTTTCTACAAATACTGTATTTAATTTTCTATTTCTTTTTTGAGAATGAGGCTACTTATCTGAAAGTTTTACAGCTACTCCTGCCCCAGGCCCACTGCTGACCAACACAGAAGTTTTGATGTGCTCCCATTTCTAACCTGGGCCAGTTTGTCCCTTCTTATACAGTCTGGTGGCCTCCCACTCCCACTGGCTCACCACTGAATGCCTTTAGCTCTCTGGAGCTTAGTATCCCTTAGCTTAAGTGATCCACCAATCCCAGGCTCTTCTAGAAGTGGAAGACATACATAAAGAGATACATGTAAGTGGCAATAGGACTAGAAATATCTATTTTCTCAATAAATGTATGCTACGATATTACTATTATCATGTAGGAATCCTCAACATTTTTTGATGTTAAAATGGGTGGAAAAGTAAATATTTCTGGTTGTCCATATTACCTATTGGTAAAGATAAACACGACAGCCCAAATATTTGTGACTTTTGAAATTACTTTCATTTGAGGTTATGTGTAATTACTCTGTGAAAAGCAAACAGGTATTCTTTAGAAATTATTCTCAATATACAAAAACAATCAAAATCTACTAGACGAAAAGGTTGTAAAAATAGGATTTGTATCCTTTCAGTATACAGATATATTCTTACAAAAATAATTTCCCTGCTAAAAATGTCATCCTTTTTCATCTTATTCTTTATATATTCTTTTATCTTATTCTTTATTTATATATATGTCTCTCTAGTATTTCTGAGATCCTTATGCAGAACTGAAAGCCTGTTGTTAAGTGATCTAGTCAGTCCTAGAGTTGAGGGGAAAAGTTTTGGAAACTTTCCTTGATAACAATCCTTCCCTCATGCCAATCCCCAACAACTCTGCTCTTTTCGTTCCACCCTAACTCTTTACCCTGAGCTACACACACCTACCTGTCCAGGATTTCAAACTTTGGTGAAGTGGGATACATGGAAATAATCAATTCAATTCAGCAAGCAATTTTTAAATACCTGCTGTGGTCCATGAACCATGCAGATAATAGAGAAAAGCAGTAGTGGGAAGAGAAAAGAATAACAAAAGACAAATGATTGAGAGTAGGGGAGAGTGACCTTAGGAGAGAGGGGGAGTATGGTTTATACCTTCTCAGATACATAAGAACATAATTAGCTCCCCAATATGTAAGGAACTCATCTCCCCTGTTCTTTGTAGACTCAGGCACATGTAAATAATACATCTTCTTTGTGAGAGAAGTTAGGTAATGCCACTTTTAAGTCACTGTGGATTGTTGCACCAGTATATTTTTTTTTCTTGGTCAAAAAGGAGGCATAATATAGTTTACTATTGCAAGGAAGAATTCTGTTTAGGTTACAGAGACTTAAGGAACATCTGAAGGCAATTCCTCAAAAGGTAATTCTGATCTAGTATTTGAGAAGAAATCATATATTTTGATATGGGATATTTAACATTAAACTATCAATAGTTCTAATATCTTCCATAATATGAACCACCATTAAAGGTAAGGTTAACTCCTAAAACTTAATGACCCATTGACGACAGAGAAATTTAACAAAATTCACTTAAAGTAAATACAATAAAGAAAATAAATGTGCAATATATTTTGGTTAGGTGGATATGCAAAGAGAACTACTATAAATAATCAAATAGCAAGTACCAAATAACTGTAGTTAATTATAAACTCAAGTCATTCTCTTTTCCCAAAGGGTACAGTTATTAACCCTAAATGACCAATGAAAATCAAGACTATTTTGAATTTATGCATTGCCATTTAAAATAAAATCAAAGTTATCTTAGTTTTGCTTACAAAGAGGAATCTTAAAATAGCCTAAAAATAAGTATTTAGAAGTCAAAGAAAGTCCCTTCAAAGATAAGATTTCATTCTACTTATTCTCAGTCAGAATGAGCCACGTCAGCAATATTCCATAAGGACAATACATTACCCTTTCCTTTTAGGCTGAAGTGCGTAACACTATTCAGGGCAAAAAATAACAGTTCTATATAAGCAGGCCAAAGAAAAGGAAGGGAAAAATCACTTACTTGATGTTATCAAGACAGCCGGATTCAGGTTTCAATATGGCAGTATGATGAAACATCTTATATAAAGCAATCCCAAGGAAGATTACATTAAGCTGGAATATAAAAGGTTGGGTTATGTAGTAGAACTGGAGTGGAGAAGTAGTAAGACTACTCTCTGTAACAGATGAGTTGCTCTGGGAAATTAGCTCTCACTAGTTTTAAAGAGATTGAATCACAGATGATTATCTAGTATTTTAGTCAAGGCAAGGAGCCAGTTAGGGGAATTGGGATACCGCTGCGTTAGGTATCACTGTGGGGCCAACTACACAGAAATACAGAACCAGTCCTGGTTTCAAAAGAAACATCCAAATTATGTTGTAGAAAATTAAAAACATTGTAATGGGTCTTTTGTTTCTCTGTGGAATAGGCCTTAAAAGAAAAAAGTTAATACCTGTTTCTTATCAAATCTGTACTCTAGTGATATTCCCAAAATGATTGTCATAGGTTAAAATTTCCAATATTACATTACACAAAGGGCCTAAATACTAAAAACCGGAGCAAACTCCATAATAGTTGGTATACTAGGATTATAAAAGTTATCCTAGTTTTTAGTGTCAGGAAGAATTTATCTGGAGGTATAGAGACACTCAATCCCTGAAATTATTAGATCCAGAAGGCTCAGTATGATGCATAAGTGCATTTTTAAAATTCCTAAAATCTCTGTATAGTTTCTTTTATCACAGAAAACTGTGGCTCAGAGAGGCAATCTCATTTTAGATTTCTCTTTTCCTTTTTAACTCACCTATAGTGTAAGTCATGAGCTCTTGTTGCCTCTGTACTTATCAATATTCTATCCTTTCTGCTTCAACAATCAGTGGTTTCATCAGTATGAATGAATATTCTTTCTACTAATTCAGAAAGTAATCTTTTTATGTCATATTAGGCCATTTTTTATGAGTTTTTGATACTGAAAAAATATCACTTTGTCATCCAGTCTTAAGTTATACATCTCCTAAATATAGGAAGTTGCCAAAGTTCAAATACTTTTGTGAGTCTTAATTTCCTTATCTGTAAAATGAGAGGTTTGGACCAGATGATCACTAAAATCTGCACTGGTCCTCACATGTCAGGTGTGAACCTGTTTTTGGGTCTATACTTAGAAAAATCTAGTGGAGTTTATAATCTTATGGTAAAGCTTTCACAAATTCAGGGTCATCGCCAATCATGATATAGCATTATCAAATCGGGCATTACCATTAAGTTAGGAAAGAAACAATTAGTTCAATTATAAGCTTTTGTGGGAAGAGCTCAGGAGGGTTGTTTTCTGAAATAAAGATGAACACTTTGCTCACCAAATGGGACTATGAAATTCAAAATGGAATAAACACAAACAGTATAATATTTGATGAGAGGCATTATAGAATAATTAATATAAGGCTAATTCTGGAGTCAAGAAAACCTATTTATTCAATTCCTACCTTTGTCAGAGACTGACTCTATGATTATTATTATATAATATATATTATATATAAGTATTATAAGTCACTTAACTATCAGGCAACTCTAAGACTGAATTTGCAGATGAGTTGCCCCTCTGCATGAGTAGAGGGCATCCCCCTACCCAATGAACTCTGAGACACCTTTTCTCTACAAAATTCCATAACATGAAAGACTTTTATTCATGATAGTAGAAGCATTTTCTGTTTAAAATTAAGATCTTAGAAATACTGAAATCATATAATTTGTATAAGAAAAAACCACATTCAATTTGAATCATTTCTTTTCCCCCTATATTATTTTTTACTATATAGATGTTAAATTCTATTAATTACGAAACTCATTGACTTTTCTTTAATCTATGTGAAATGAAGAAATAAAGATTTCTCTTTCTTCTCTACCAAACTTCGAGTATGATTTTATTGAGTATGAATTTGTATATATATATATATATATATCAAAAGAGTATCGAAAATGATTTTAAAACTTGGGATACAATTCTGAATTGTTTCATACTTCAAAGCACTGAAATGAGAAGTATCCTTGGATCAAAATACAAACTAGCATTTTTTCCTGTTCCTAGAACAGAATTGCTTTTGCAGCCTAGTTTTCTGAAAGCCCATAGTGCTAGTCACACTTTTTCTGATGCATATTTTCTTCTCCCAAAGGTTTTGATCAAGTATTTTATAATGCAAAGAGTATCCTATAATGAGTGTCTAATTGCTTGAGTTAGGTGGGGTCAAATAAGTACATGCTTTTCTCCAAATTAATCTATGTAAATTGAAGATATACAGTAAAAGCATAGTGAAAATTTTCTTTCTTGACCTGGGAGATGGAGTAGTTAATTAGGAGTTCTTACCATAATTATCAAGGTCGCTGGTCCTATAAAGCTCCAAATGAAGTAGGTGTCAAGCCGGAGCCAACATCTGTAATGAAACACAAGGGACAGGAGGTATTCAAGGACTACACATGGGACATATATCAAGAGTGAACGAGTGACAGAGAAGAATGTGAGCTGCAAAGTATTCCACTGGGAGACAGGAAATATTACATTGCTTGTTCATTTAAATGCTGAATTATGTGCCCAATTTCTGACAGCACTATTGATGGAGTTAGATAATTACCTCTAGAGGAAGCAAAGAAAAAAAGGGTACTGAGCCTAGTTGCTAAGGCCCTTTGTGTCTGTCATAGAAACCTTAACAACAACAAAAAAAGCCAAACACACAGCCATTAAATCTTGTAGCTTTAAGCTATCCTTTTCTCTCCAATTATGGTACTCTATAACCTGTCTATCAGCTGTCAGGTGGGGTGACATTTTCCTGTCAAGAAGATCTGAGAAAATTCAGTACAAAAGGAAATAATTTGGTATCAGAAGATTGTAGTTTAATTAGGTTGGGCAGTCAACCTTTCAGAGCTTTTAAGAGCTAAAAAGTGCATTGTTGCCACTTAATGCATCTAGGGTTGCAAATGATCTTCAGCATCACATGAAATTGATTCATGACCTAAAACTAAATTATTAATCACTTAATTTCAGCTACATTTAATACACCCCCAATTCTAAAGGCCTCTGGGAAATTACATTTTCATTCTTCAGGATGACAGGAAGATAAAATGGGAGAATCTTGTTATGAGACAGATGAATGTAAATTTTGGCAAATTACATGATGCTAGAAATAATAATATCTTGCATTATTTGTAATTGTGCCATGTTTGCAGGCATAATTAAAAGAATAAACAACTATAATGGTAAACATTAATTAGTAGTCTGGCAAGTGGGCTCAACAGGAAAAAAAACAAGTATTCAGTACTACTGTAATTATAAAACTAAAAAAAAATGTTTTCTTCCCTAAAACCCAGTGTTCTGGTAGTATATAAAATTATATATTTAGATCACACAATAACAATTAAGAAAGGAATCTAGTTTCTATTCAATCAATCAATAAATTATTGTATTTTTGAAATAAATTAGCTTATAAAAACCATAGATCTTAAAAACTTCATTGATTCTAAACCCACTATGATAGTGAAACTAAGAAGCCTATAAATTCAATTCATTAAGCAACTTATTGCTTATATGCATCTATGTGTGCACAGATATAGCCGATTTGTCACCATAAACATAATAATTCTAGTTAGAAAGAAAAAAATGAACTACTGAGTTTGTGTGAATAGCCAGAATTGTGTGTGTGTGCTTGTTTGTTTGTTTTATAAAGGCTTCTAGATAGGAATTTTTAAGCAACATTTTCTAGAATGATTGATTTTTCAATAAGCATAACTTAAACTAGGCAGCCTATATTCTCTTGTACTACAGCTAAATATAGAGAGTTCTTAAATTTCAAATTCCTTTGTGGGTCTCAATTTCCTTATCTTCAAAATGAGAGCTTTAGACCACATGATCATTAAGATCCATTCTTGTTTTGTGATGCTATGGTTTACAAAGTTTTCTGCACATGAATGGCAGATCTGAACCAGAAAAGGTTTTTAGGATCACAAATTTAGAACTTGGAGGGAGATTAAAATGTATTAGGTTCAATTTCTCATTTAACAACTGAAAAAATGAAGCCTCGAATGGTTAAGTGATATGCCAAATGTCATACATTTGTTAAATAACAGAAAGATGTGTTTTTTAAAAACCTTTAGCTTTCTCTCTTAAAATCAATACTGTGTATTGGTTCCAAGGAAGGAGTGGTAAGGGCTAGTCAATGGTGGTTAAGTGACTTTCCCAGGGTCACATATCTAGGAAGTGTCTTGAGGCCAGATTTGAACCTAGGACCTCTCATATACAGCCTGGGTCTCAATTAACCGAGCTACTTACTTGTCCCCCCAAAATGTGTTTTGAACCCTAATCCTCTGACTCTAGCTCCAATGCTCTTCTACCTATGCCATGCTGCCTGCCTCTTCTCCAGAGGTCCTTAAGAAGAAGATACACTCTATCTGATCTCTTCTCATGGTGAATGAGAGACCAGCCACCACCACAGTTATGGAGGACAAGATGTAGCTATATGTGGTTGGGACACAACTGGAGTATTGGTTTCAGTTGTGGGAACGCATTGTTAGAATAACACTGGCAACTTGGATTGTGCCCAGGGAAGGAAAAAATGGTGAAAGGATTAAAAAAAAGGTGAAGTGAAGATTGGTCAAAGGAAAGCCGAAGCAGTAGGGTGGAAAGTGTGCTGAGTACGGATGATTACAAAACTCGGATTCTGCTACTTACAGCCTGTGCAAATCACTTAACCTTCCAGAGTTTTAGTTTTGTTATCTGCTAAAAGAGTGTTCTGGATTATATGATCTCTAAGGTCCCTTCCAGCTCTAAATTTGTGATCCTATGAAGTGAGTTTATTGAACCTGCACAAGAAAAAGACTTGGGGGAATTGGAGTGCATAATTGTTATTTTCAAGCACTGGAAGGCTATTGTGTGGAATAGGGGATATAGTCTTGTTCTGCCTAAGGATTCAGAGCAATGGAAGATATAGGAAGGAAAGAAATCTCTACCAGTTACTTCTTCCTTCAATTTAATATTGCATACATCTCATACATTGCAGTACATCTCATCTATATAGGTATTATTTCTACCGGAGCCGAACGTAGGCTCACTTATGGCAATTGAGAATGGGTTGCCTTCTAAGGTCAGTTTTCATCTCTAGAAGCCTTTGAGTAGGTCCTCGTTGAGCATTTGAGTACAGGGTGTTGTAGATTGGAAAATTCAGGTAATGATCACACTAGATGGCCTCCATGTTCATTTCCAACTATGAGGTCCTCTGATTCTGCCTGCTACCACTATGTTCCCTTCTCACAACGAGCCAAATGGGATATCCTCCACATGTCCATCACTCCTTTGAAAAACAGAGAAATTATAAGACTACTTCCTCCAAGTCCAGCCTATTATGTAGGTAAACCAAAGAAATAAGCAAGTCTAATGGTGGTGCTAAAGAATATTATTAGTTTAGTTCAGCTGCATTATAGGCTAAATCGCTTTAACTGGAAAGACATACATGCTTTATAATATTTTAGGAAAAAAGTACTCTAGTTTCCAAACAAGCAATTAGTTAAAAAAGAAGACAAGTCCTGAATTAATTATATTTCATTTTTTATTGAGTAATTTTTTTCACCTAAGTAGGGAGCTTTTATACTTTCCTTTAAAAATAGATCTTTTCAAGATTCCAATTGTTTGACTAAAATAAAATAAAACCCTTACACTTACAAGCCATTGCTTTTATTTAGGGAGAGTATTACTAAGCTTACCTAATGTTTTATTCTGAAATAAAAATGCTAAAT
The DNA here is from genome assembly GCF_016433145.1 of Gracilinanus agilis. Classification (NCBI taxonomy): domain Eukaryota; kingdom Metazoa; phylum Chordata; class Mammalia; order Didelphimorphia; family Didelphidae; genus Gracilinanus; species Gracilinanus agilis. The sequence goes on from NC_058135.1 coordinate 155,566,575, forward strand.
TCACTTTTTGTATGGCTTTCTGCTGATTATGAAGTTGGCATTGCACTTGAGAATATTATTTTCATTCTCAAGAGAATTCTTTGAAAATTTTGTTTTGTACAATAGGCTTAAGATTGTATTGTAACTTCAAAAAGCAAAAACATCTGCCAAGAAGTTCAGCGGGGATAAGAAGCTTGTTCCTTGTCTGAATTGAGTGGATGAAGAGGGAAATTTTAAATATACAAAGTAAATTGCTTTTCTCGGAATAGTCCGAGTTTTACTATCTCCTTCAAGGCAGTGTGGCAAAAAAAAAAAAAAAAAAAATTTGAGTTTACTTTGATTACCATATGGTCACACCTGCTGTTGTTTTTGGCTACATGCTGACTTGCAGAGGCTCATGAATCTATTCTCTCTGCTATTAACTACCTTCACGGGTTTGAATGATTCCTGTCCCAGACCAGTACACTATTGAATACAATGAACCCACCTGGCTCTATGGTACAGTCAGTTTTGTAGATGATGTGGATAGCAACATGCATTTATTCCACTGATAGGCACATTCAAGTAGTATTTGCTGGTAGACAATGATAGTGTGGTACAAATATCGGAAGATTAAAATATGGTGCAACCTATGATGCTGTGGACCTGTATCTGAAAAATTGCCCCAAACACGTACATATTGTCATTCTGTTCACACAATAGTCCTATCTACAAATGATTGATGGTTTACTTTGGCAGGTTTTTCCTCAATTGATAAGCCCATATTAGAACACTAATTGTCTTTTTTCAGACAAAAGGACTTGTAGATGACAGAGAATTGTGGCAGGCAAAGCTAGTTCCTTTTAAATAATATCTCAGTTTTCAAAATGCACATGTATGTGTTTACAGAGTTGTGGCTATAAGACCCTATGACAATGGAGATGCAAAAAGATATATCAATTCTCTTTTTAAAAAGGACATATGACATTGCTTTCTCTGGGACTATTTTATAGCTGATAATTTGAATGAACTCTGACCATATGATGTATTAATTGAAGAAACATGAGGTAACCTTTCAATTCTAGATAATGTCATGTATAACAAAGAGCATCTGATAAAACTTTGAATCCAAAGATAAGCCACACTGAGGGCCCAGGGTTTCCCAAGTAGATGCTCCCTCTCAAGTTACTTTCACTTTTATGTTCATTGCAATTATTTTTACTAGATGGGGACGGTGGAAAAGGACAGAAAGGCTCCATTAGCACAGAATTCTGGCATTGAATTTCTGGATTCAAATGTGTTCTACTTGTCTCTTAAAATGATCATTGAAGACTTTTTTACAAAATTTTTTTTCATTATGACAAGAAAAAAAGATTAAAATCATGTGTTTTTTTGTTAGTCATTCTTTAAGTCTTCAACAAATTCAGTTAAATCAATCTTCATTCAAAATGAAAATTATAATTAATAGATAATTTCTGAACAATTGTTTCATAATATGCTTATACTTATAATATCAATGGAAACTTGGCTTCTTATTCTTAATGTTACTAACGATCTATGTGGGACTTCCTTTTTACAATTACTTAATTTCCTCCGCCCTATAGTGACTAGTGCTTATATAAAATCAAAGTTGCTGTTGCTGGATTTTTTATGGGGCCAGGGGTAGAAAGGGAGAGAAATAATTTATTAAATACTTACTATTTGTCAGGAACTCTCCTAAGCTCTTTTTACAAATATTATCTCATTTGATAATATTATTTAATTTGATCATATTTGAACTAGGCATGGTTCTAGGCACCGGGGATCCAAAAATGTATAGTTCCTGCCTTCAGTAAGTTTGTATTTATTAGAGGAAGTAATATGTATATGTAAGTTTATGTACTAAGTATATATATATATATATATACACGCACACACACACACACACACATATATATATATAAAGATAAAGTAATAGCAATTGTAGACTATAAAAATTATAGAATGATAATTTAACATATCCTTCATGAGAGCTTTTGTTTTTTTACATGTGGCTCTATAGTATCATTTTTTATATGAGATAATAGAAATATCTGTATTACTTTTGGAAACATAACTGCATATGTATATTGATATACAATGAATTTACACACACATATCCATCTATTAAAGTTCTACTTGGAAACCTTATCATGGTAGAAAAGGCTCCAAGGACTGTTTTTGCTAAGCCCTAGAAAGTCTGATAAAACTAGAGAGGTTCTGAGCATGACCTAAAGCTGGACTGTAGGGTTGTCATTCAAGGACCAGACCATCTGAATTCTGAGAGCATCGTTCATCAGAAATATTCTAGTCCAGTGGATTTTTTTGGTCATTATAAGTCTTGAAGATCATGTATTAAATCATAGTAAATTTGTGATTTATATGGACCAAGAGATTTTCCATAGTGACAAAATTATGGAGACTTGAAAAATTAAAACAAAGACATAACTATGGTCATGTATGTATAAAACACCTATGGTTACCTTTTGTAGCTATCTTTCAACTTGTAGTTACCACAAAGGAAATCCAATGAGAAAGGGAGCTATGGATTGTATGTGTGTGTGTGTGTGTGTGTGTGTGTGTGTGTGTGTGTATACATGTGTTTAAAATAGTTTGGTATAGAGGATAGTCTCAGAGTAAAGAAAAACTATGTTTCCATCTTGCCTCTGACATCTATGGTTATGTGACCCTGGGCAAGACATCTAACCTTGGTCTGTCTTAGTTTCCTCATCTGTAAAATGGAGACAATAGCAACTACATCTTAAGGTTATTGCTAGGTTAAAATGAGATAACATTTAAAATGAGGTCTGCAAAATATAAAGTCTTATATATGCTATGCTTGTTATTATCATTGCTGTTAAATTCTCATTGTCTCCATGTAATTCTAAAAGCCTAGAAACTGTAGAACTGGTTCTCTTTTGTATTGCTATCAGGTTTTTTCTCACCAAGAATTCTTTATATCAATGAAACAATGAAATCACATATCTAGATAACATGTTTATATCATAATATTAGGCAATATACATTTATTCACATGCTTAAACATATATACATATGAATATGTATACACATGTATATATGTAAGCATATATAACTTTTTATAAATAATTTTATACTAACATTATTTTTCTGATTGATAGCCATTATAACAGGCGGTGCCCTAAACTTCCTCTCATCAAATGCTTAAATGCTTAAATTCATAGTTAAGCTACATTTTATTACAAACTTATTTATAACTAACCTAATTTGTTTTGTTTTTATCTTTCCATGTAACATACAGATCAAGTTCAAAGATGAAATTTTCTTTTCTTTTCACTTGGATGAGATGTTGTAGTCTTAAGGATAAAATGTACTAACATAACTTTCTCACTAAAAACAGTTTTCCCATTTCTAAAGAATAGATATACAAGAACACTAACTGATTTGATCTTTAGTTCTCTGTTATATTTTGCTAGTATGAAATGACCAGCAATAAACCATTTAAACATAGAGCTTTCAATGTTCTTTAAAGGGTTTCTAGAGTTCCCTTAATTTCTCAGATGAACCAAGGCAGGAACAAGGTAGTATAGAAAAACTTGAGTCTCAGTGTAACTGATAAACTAACTGTGCTTCAAAAACAGATGCTTCAAATGCACTGTTAGTGGAATTATTACTAACAGTGGTTCAAACATTGCAGAGAAAAAATTGGAACTATGCCCAAAGGAAATTCTCTTTTAACCTGTTAATACCTCTAATAGGTCTATATCCCAAAGAAAGAAAAGAAAAAAGAAAAGTATCTATAGGTACAAAAATAATTTCAGGGGATCTTTTTGTGCTGACAAAGAATTGGAAATTGAGGGGTTACCCATCAACTGGGAAATGGCTGAAAAAAGCTATAGTATATACTTGTGATGCTATAATATTGTGCTATAAGAAATGATAAGCAGGATGGTTTCAGAAAAGCCTAGGAAGACTTACATGAACTGATAAAGAATGAAGTGAACAGAACCAGGAAATAATTGTAAACAGTAACAACGATATTGTAAGCATGATCAACTGTGACTTAGTTATGCTCTGTTAAATACAATAACTCCAAGACAATTCTGAAGGACTTACAATAAGAATGCTACCCATTTCAAGAGAGAGAACTGATGAACTCTGAGAATAAACTGAAGTATAACTTTTTTTCACTTTATTTTTCTTGCAGTATGGTTAATACGCAAATGTTTTGTATGATTTTATATGTATAATTGCTATGATATTGCTTACTTTCTCAGGTAGTGAGGGAGAGCATAGCAAAAGAGAATTGGAACTAAAAAAATAATGTTGAAAATAAATAATTTTAAGAGTACATTTTAATCTAAATAATCCAAATAAAAATCAATCATGCTAAAAGTTTATGTTCATCTTAGGGTTATTTATAAAAGTGTGGATACTTCTTACTCAAAGCAAGAATATATTTTAGACACATTTTTAGTCTATCAAATAAATACTACTCTTGCCAGATTTTAGATAGAAATTTTTAGATCATAAGATTACAAGTTTAGATCTTGAAAGTACTTCATAGGTAAGTTAAGGATTCATTACCTTATAGATTATTTAAGCAGTCATGGGCTACAGCAGTTAGAGTTCTGGACTTAGAAGTTTAGAATGTCCATGAATTATTCCTTTCTCAGACACATTAATCCTATCATCCTGAGCACATCACTTAACCCTCTGTCTCTCAGTTTACTCATGTGTAAAAAGAGGATAATAATAGCGTCTACTAACTAGGGTTGTTATGAGGAGGAAACAGGACAGCATATGTGGAGTACTTTGCCATGGGATCTCATAAGGCAGTTTCTAAAAGATGCAAGAGAGCTGTAAATGATAACCACAGGTACTCTCTCCTCCATACAGAAACCAATAGGGATTGCTTAATCACTTGCATTTATCTAGAAGACATCAGCTAGAAGTATAAAGTGCTTTCCTCACAATAACCCTTTTGAGGTACAAACCACCAGTATTAATATTCTCCCCCAGCTTATATATTGCTGAGGGACATAAAATAACTCCATGGGGTCACACACTTATGAAATCAAAACCAAGATTTGAATCCAGATCCTATGACTTTGAAATCTGTACTTCCCCCTACCCCCCTTAACTCTTACCTACTGTCTTAGAAAATAATACTGTGTATTGGTTTGAAGGCAGAATAATAGTAAGAATTACACAATGCGGGTTAAATGATTTGCCCAGGGTCACACAGCTGGGAAGTGACTGAGGTCAAATTTGAACCCAGTATCTCCTGACTCTGAGCCTTGCTCTCCAACCACTGAACTACCCAGCTGCCCCATAGTGATAGTTTCTAAAGTATCCCTTACCACTCTTCTGCCATGGAACCAAGGCACAATTTTGATTCCAAGGTGGAAGGTAAGGGTTTATAAAAACAAAACAAAAAAACAACCAAAAAAACCTTATCATTTATGATTTCATTGTTAAGTGGTTAGAAATAGTTTGAAGCTTTCTCCACTGTCTACTTAGTACCTCTTTCTAGCAAAATATTTATACTAAGTAAAAGTAAAAATTTGTCAAAGTGAAGAAATTATTTGGGGACTTTTAAAATGGGGGAATAGGGGCAGCTGGGTAGCTCAGTGGAGTGAGAGTCAGGCTTAGAGACAGGAGGTCCTAGGTTCAAACCCGGCCTCAGCCACTTCCCAGCTGTGTGACCCTGGGCAAGTCACTTGACCCCCATTGCCCACCCTTACCAATCTTCCACCTATGAGACAATACACCGAAGTACAAGGGTTTAAAAAAAAAAAGATAAAAAAAAATGGGGGAATAGTAAAAGTGAGGCTAATCCTCTCAAACCTATGCATCTATCTTTTATGCAACTGAACCAGGAAGCTAAAACTAAATTTAAGACCCAATTGGTGATTTATTCTACTATTAGATCATAAAACTTGCTTTCAATTATCTTTAAGAGCTTGAATTTTCTTACATTGCTCAAGGAAGGTCTGAACTATCATAAATGTTCATGACCTAATATATCTCTATCTGAAAACCATTATCAGCTTTCCTAGTATCCCTTTTGAAGCTCAGGCTACACGGAAGGCTTGCCTCATCCCCAGATAGATTCTTTTTGTTTGTTTGTTTGTTTTTGTTTTATTTTTGTCCATTAAACTGGGTTGGAAAAAATGGTCTAACAAAAATATGAATGTTTCTCATAATAAAATTAAACTATTCTTCATTTTAGGTAATGATAGGCTAATCAAAATTTAGAAGTCCTGATTAGTTTTAGATCATAAAACCAATGTGATTAGCACATATTTTCTAAATCTATCCAGTCTGAACTACTGCTAAAATCAATGCCAGCCTTTGCTATAATTAAGCTTACGATAATATCCGTATTGAATGACTGACTGTCTCTGGATGTCAAGATGTATAGTATAGCAAGAGAAATGAAGAGATGTCACTAAAATACATGAAAAACAAATAAATTAAATGGAAACAAATGGAAATTTTCCACAGTATAATTTGGACATGTGGTCCATTAACAGAGGATTAAAAAAAGAGATGACTACATTGAGTTTTTAAGTTGATTTGATTTGATTTACTGGAGATTTGATTACTGTGAATAAATGTTATCCTAAAATGAATTCTAAAATGTCAGTAATCCTAAAAGCCTTATTTAAGCAAATATTAAAAAAAATTATGTGGGAAAAATTTTTCTTCCTGCATTACAAATTAATGATAAACTAAGCACCTTCACAAAATCAAATTATGCATGTTTTATGTTTCATTCCTTGCACATAATAATCAGCTCAACTGCGATAATAGTATTACACTGAGAAATACATCACCATCCATCAGCCAGATGGAAGAGAGCTACCTATCTTTACATCAAAGTACCATTTATCCCACCTGCTTAACCAAGACTCTCCTCCTATCTAAATCTTAGTTATCTCCTCTTATGTGATTCACTCCCTTCCTGAACATATAAATTATTATTAAGGGTTTCAGAAATGAAGAAGCATCACCATTAATATGATGAAGCACAATTAAGTCCATTGGACAGGAAAACCAAATTCAAAAGACAGAGAGATATAGGGATAAAACTCAACTTAATCTAATAGGGTTTTACAAAATGACAAAAAAAATGTTCATTATATCCAATTTAAAAGACTTTGTGTTGAATGTTCTATTTATGAGTCACAGAATTCAAAACAGAAGGAAAAAAAGATCAGTCATTAAATTTCTAAAATACACAATAACCTCCCAGACCACAAATGTTTTCAGTAATACTACCGACAGCAGGTCACTAAATATTGGCTGAAAAAATCCCTCCAAGTTAGAAAGAATCATAGTATTTATTAGGCTACGGAATGGGCATGACTGTCAAAAAATTAACAAAGAACACAAGAAGATAATATTAATAAGGGAACATGGAGTTAGAGAGACTGAAATAAGAACAAAGCCATATGGAGAGAAGAGAGTGGGAAATGCCAAATGGCATCTGGAAAAGAATAGGAAGAGAGAAAAGAATAGGGATACGAAGTACAAACATAAGTTTAATGAGGGGAAGAGCAAGGAGAAAAGGGGAAAACATACAACTTCAGAGAACATTTAAAAGACATTTTTAAATTCACTGGCTCTTACTTTTTCTTCTAAGTCAATAACCTTTTCAGATCTTTGATGAAAACAGTCCATTCAGTTCAGCTTTTTAAGTAAACACAATTGCCTGAGATTGTTTTCCTTTCTTCACCTGTTTCTAATATAGGGACATCAGCAAAATACAGAGAAGGAAACAGAGTTGGCTAAAATCCCAAAGAGCAAAAACTTAAATTGTTTTTCATTTATTCTGAAGATCTTTCTGCTGACAATTTATTGACAATGCATACATGAGAAATAATTGAATTTCTGCATTCTTTATGACTGCCTGTGATAATGTTAATGCTATTTTCTCCCATTGTCTCTCTCTCTCTCTCTCTCTCACTCTCAACCTACTTTTGTCTTGAATCTATTCTGCCTTTCTGTTGGAGAGAAATTATAATGGCCAAAATGAACTGTTATTAAAGTTTTGTTTTAACTTTAGCTTCGGAAATAAATTAGCTCCAATTCCAATGCAGCCATAACCGCGTGAAGGGAGACCATCTAGCTATAGAGCAGGAAATGAAGGCAATGATAGCCAAGTTTTAAGCATGTCACAAGAGACTGGAAATGATTGATTGCCTAAAATGTCTAGCTTTCTACTCTCCAGGAAAGGATTTCTTGATAGAAAGAAAAAAAATGACTAAGGAGAAAACAATTCAAGTGACTTGGAGAAGAAATTGCATGAGCAGTGGACTTGGAGCCTGGAAAGCCTGCTTCTGTTTTCAGCCTATTTCTGATAGGATTTTACAATTGGAAGTGACTTAAAAGTCTTGGACACCCCAGTTTCTTTCTGTATAAAAAGGAGATAATAATACTTTTAAATGTTCCCCTCAGAGCATTGTTGTTGGGAACATCAAATAACACAATAAATGTAAAATACTTCGCTAGTCTTAAAGTGCTGGATAATTGGCATTTGCTACTAAAAATATGATAAAATTTCAAAATAGACTAGAAGCACAAAATGCAGTCCACATTTCGCTGTGTGTTGTTAGGAGTAACTACAGCTCTGTGTTCTTAATGACTCCTAAGCAGCTTGCTCTTCATCTTTCCAGTATCACTATAATTGGGAACCTCAAAAAGTAAGAAATGTAAATATAGTAAATAAATAAAAGTAAAAGAAAATGGTGGTTGTGGCATTTGATTTCCTATGTCTAAAACACTGTATATTCTACAACTACTGATCCCCGGACTCTTAACTAAAGTCCTGCCTTCTAAAGGAAGCCTTGCCACTCTTATTTCCAGGGCATCCCTCTCTTAATTATTCCCTATTTATCCCAAATATAGCTTGCTTTGAATATATTTGGATGTTCCCCTCCCCCACTGTACTGTTAACTACTTTACCTCTTTTTATAGTTCACACTTAGCAGAATGTCTGGCACATACTAGGCACTTAATAAATATTTATTTTTTTGATTGGTGATAAGCCTCTATGAATTTAACAAGGCAGGTACTGAAATAATGGATATGGGTTTGTGTGTATGTGTTTTTATGGAAAAAGGGAATGGGAGAAGAGGATAGTGAAGAGGTAATGTTCAGGGTATTGACCAAGAAGTTAAAGATTGAAATTTATTTGTAATTAGGTAAAATTAACAATCTCGTGTTGTTATTTTCTCTAGTTCTTTAAGAATTTGTCAGTTCTCTATGTATATTCTTTTATCTCTAATCTCTCCAACAATACAACAGATTTTAACTATTTACCAAGAAACTAAAAGTTTATAAATCTTTCTCTTCATGACAGTATTGTGAAGGAAACAAACAAAAATTATTATCCCTCTTTTACAGATGGGGAAACATCTCAAGAAGCATGGAAGGGTAACTTGATCAAGATTATTATTTTTGTTGTGATTCACTCATGTCCAACTTCATGAAACTATTGGTGGTTTTCTTCGAAAAGATTCTGGAGTGTTTTGTCACTTCCTTCTCTATGGTCAAAATTATACATTTATTAATTTTAATATTAAATTATCAACCAACCACCAATTAATTAATTAATAACAAAAAGGAAATTAAATTTAATGATTAATTAAATTTAAAATTAATTTAATTTAATTTAAAAATTAATTTAAGAATATTAACTCATTTAGGCCTTAAATCCAAGTGCTCTTTCCATTATGCCAAACAGCATCCCTAATATTCATTAAATACAGGGTTTATATCCTTATCTCTTGGATTTTATCAAGTACATTTCTAAAATTCACTATATCTCCATGAAAATATGGATGCTGTTACCATACCACAGTCTTGTGGCTTCACCACTGGACAGATGTCTGTTTATTCTTTAGCCAAAGGCACAAAGGATGTATCTCTAATTAACTGCTGCCTGAAATGAGACCTAATGCCAAAATTTCACCAGACTTTGAAAAATATATAAATTTGTCATTTTTTCTATATGCTTTGCTCATAGTGAATGCTGAATAAACATTAACTATGGCATAAGGATATTATTTCAAGTTAATTTATTGCTTTTTTCTTCATTATCATCATCTGCTCCCTGATCTTTTAGAAAAAGTAACATTTGGATAAAAGGAATATGGGAAAGTTATTATTGTTAAAGATTACAGAAAAGGAATTCTCATTTTATTTGATAGCATTCAAATAGAAACACAACTTGGCCAAGTCACTTTGCTGTTATCATTCATTTAACATTTAATGTTCTGTTGACTATTACAGAGGTTTGGATAAAATAGCTGCTTTTTTTGTGGTTGGATAAAGGTATTTGGATATAAATTTAGCTTCTTTAGGCACATAGAAAGTGTACTTGGGACAACGCCAGGAGCAGACGGGTAACAAGAATGATGTATAAATCATCTTATTCCCATATGGCTAGATATCATCTATGTCCTTATAAAGTGAAATCATCATTCCATAAACATTGGGGATTATCAATATTTGGCTTAGTGACCTCTTTTAAAAATGTTTTTGAAATTTCTGTAGTTTGCTGTTAAGTTTAAGAGATGATAAGCAAATCTATAATTACAGTCTCGTTTCTCATATTTAGGCAGTTTTGCTTTTGGCCACATCTTTTATTTTAGTATTAGGGGGAGTATTAGGAGAAATTCCTTATACTGATACAAATTTGCAACTGTTCATCTGATTATAGTCTTAGAGAACTGCCAGAAGCACTGAGAACTTAAGGGATTTATTCAGGGTCACAGTCAGAATGTATCAGAGGTAGAAATTAAACCTTATTCTTCCTAAATCTGTGGCTAGCTGTTTTTTTCCTGCCATATTCATTTCTTGTGTGCTTTATTAAGCTATATTAAGCGCAATAAATGGTGGCACTTCTCTGTCACCCTCCAATTCCTCTGTCCACCAAAACCTTTCATTTCTAAATAAAATACTTTATTTGCCAAATATATACTGGTCTTGAAGGGGCCAAAAGGTTTGTCAAATCATCCTAAAATTCAAATATTATCTCTTTACACTTATTAAAATCTAAAAGAGAAAAAGAGAAGGAGAGGAAAAGAGAATGAGAGATGATGGCAGTGTAGGGAAAGCGTGCTATACTATTTTTAAACAAAGTAAAAAAATATCCTGAGAATTGTTCTTATTCTTAGCCTTAGTAATAAATATGGGTATGTGTTCTAGTATATTAATTTAATTACTTCATTTGTCTTTCTAGTTCCTTCATTTATACTTCTGAGGTAATTGTAAAGATCTCAACTCTCAGGAAGTCCTAAAAGTTTTATTTCAATCAGCCCCCAAAGGAAGTAGGGGTCAGGGGCTAAGATGGGGAAGGAAACTCACACTTTATCTGTTCCGTAACTCCTGTAGTCTACTGCTGCTGACACAGCAACAATGAGTGCTGGCATCCCATAGCCAACCAAATAGAAGTATTTTCTGCGTGAATGTTCACTCTCGAAAACCTCCACCAACATGATATAGAGCTGCACTCCCTCCAGGAACATCCAAGTAAAGGCAGCCAAGAAGAAGAAATGTAAGAGGGCAGCAAAAACTGCACAGGCGATCTGAGAAATAAATAAAACAAAGATCAAGGGAAACATTTATAGCACATATAATATCACATATGCAATATGTAATACATATGTAATGCAGGACATAAAATAATAATATAATATTTATAACACATATAAAGATACAAGCTTTTTTATATATAAAGTAGAGTGGGGAGATCCAGGTAGAACTTCTAAATATAGACATTAAAAATGAATTTTAAACAATTCACCCATTCTCACTGTACTTAACATAAAATATTTTATGACAGTTTTCTAAATTAAAGTAAATCTTTAAAAAATTAAAAAAAGTTTTCCCATGGTTACATGATTGATTTTCTCTCTCTTGCTTCTTTTCTCTCCTCTCCCGGAGCTGACAAGCAATTCCAGTGGGTTATACAAGTGTTATCACTTGATATCTGTTTCCATATTATTCCCAAATGAAACTAAGTTTTGCAAAAACACAGCATTATAGCAAGGCGCAGAGAGGGAAGAATGCATGTTCTGATTTCTGAGTCTTGCTGCCCATTGACAAAGAAAAAGCCTAGGATGAAACATCTTTTCTCTGCTGTTACTAAATGTTTAAAATGTTTGTGACATGTTAATCTTAGCCTTTTGGAGAGGGAGGGTATTCAAAGGAACAGGTCAATGAAATCAAAACTAAGGAAGATTGTGGGACTAGAAGATTGGGCCAGAGAAGCTGTGGGTATTCATTATGCCTAAGATATATCCATCATCCCACATATGCAAAAGAGCTAGAATGGAGGCACCAAGAAAAAGAGCTAGATGGAAGTTCTAATAAGAGACACAAAACATGAAATGGTTAGAGAAAGTCACTCGGTGACTTGGATTTGGAAGAGTGAGCCAGCTCAAAAGACATTGGTGGATACCCATCATTGTGACTCCAGTCCTAGTTCTAGGGATCAGTTAGAAGAGGTAAAAAGCTGTTTCATCCCAGGAGTTTTAACTAATGATGACCAGCAAGTACTCTATAGGCTGTTGCCTACATAGCAACATGGGTCAGCAGTGAGAATAAAGTTTCTAGGGCAGTAGTTAGAGGAGATATTTAAAGGCACCCCTTCTTAACTATGTGACCCTGGGCAAGACACTATCTTTACCTCAATTCTCACATCTTTAAGATGGAGATAATGATAGCACCTACCTTCCAAAATTGTTGTGAGGATAAAATGAGATATGATTTGTAAACTTCAAAATATTATGTAAATTATGATGTTGATGATGATGATGATGATGGTGATGGTGAGATAGACATGGTGGGGGATTAGTATAGGCTGACTAAAGCCCAGGGGACAACCTTGGAACCCATTTTGGCCAAAATCACACTCTATTAGGTTCCCCAGATAGGTTTAGTTTTCAGTTGGGAACCTCGGTTGTGAAGAAACATTTTGTACTCTTTCTCTTTAAGGGTTTCTGACAATTCTTAAAGATACAGCTTGCCACAGTCAAATAATTATATTAGACTCTAATAGTAAGTGGTTTATTCGCATTATGAAATAATGAATTCAAGGGAAAAATTAAAATTAGTAATATATAGTCACTATCCATACAGTCTTCCAAGGGTTACTAGGATTATATTTATAAAGGCATTTATGTCTACTTGTGAATATAAAAGGCCCCTAAGGCTCTATTACCTTTGATTTTCATATTATTATGCCCAGTACAAATGCAAGCTTATCTGCTAAAATGCAAATACCTTATCTAAAAGAAATAGTACATTTTATTAAAAGTCATTATCACATTAGCATGGATTCTTTCTTCAGTCCTCTTTCCAATATTAATGTCATGAGGAAAAAGGACTAAGAAGCTAAATGCTAAAGGGAGATGGAAAGGAAAGAAAAAAAAATTCAGAGCCTAAGGGTAATATAGGAAGAATAAGTTCTTTTTAGCAAAAGGCAGAGTGTAAGAATCAGAGGAGGTAAATAAAGGCAAACTCTGTTTCTGGTCAGACCTAATCATGTCTGCCCAAGTTTTCACATTGATCAGTTTTGTTGATAGTGATTTCCAACCATCAGCCATTTGTCAATATTCAGGTGGAGATGGGATCTGATATGTTGGGTTACTATGTGTAAGCTCAGCAAATATAAAATTCAAAGGAAATCATCCAGCATTTTAAACACATTTTAATAAGAGATTGCAATAATAAGTTCTGGGAGAAAGAACACAATTTTCTATTTCTTGCTTTTTATACTTAAAATCTCAACTATCAATTTTTGTGATCAAAACCAGAATGCTCTTCATTGTAGAGGTCAGGAGGAGGAGAGCTCCATTTCAGAACTTTTAAAAGCAAACTTATTTCGATTGCTTATTCATATGTATACATTTTCTGGCAAAAGCTGTCTCATTTATATGGGGTAGTCAATTAAAAGTATAATGACTATAATTTAATGTATTCCAGTCATTAATCATGAATGTGTAATCACAGCAATGAATGCAACTCCATTTTACTATAAAATATTCCATACATATGGACACATGTATTAGGGAACAGCATTATGTTAATCCATTATTTTTAAGGCTCCTAAATCTTATATGATTTTAAAATCTTTTTTCCTCCCACCTTCCTTTAAGAACTTCTTGTATTTTTGAGAGCAAGCATGTACTGAATCCTAAAATATAATTAAAGGTCTAATGGAAATCAGATAATTGGCCTACATCTACTCTGACCGGATTGTACTTCTTTTTTGTTCTCTATTCCTTGAATTATCCTGAAAATTTCAGGACCTGTTCTTGCTATATTCTTAGTCAACTAAATGGAATGGAACTGAAGTAATTCAGTTAAAATTCAAGAACACACAATCTCAGTAAGCAAAAGGGCAGAAAGCAGGAAAATCCAGTATCCCTATTCCGAGTGTCTTACTGGTTGGTCAGTTCGATTGATGCCAATCAAAAAGAGCAGCTCAGCTACAAAGAGGCTGATGCAGAGATTTTTATGGATGGTATTACGGTCACTCTGGAGGCCACGGAAAAAGCAGAAGGTGAAGATGCAGATCAGGAGGCAAACAAGGGACAGGAGAATTCCAACCCACGTAATCACATCCAGAAGAAGATCATGGACAGCATCACTGTGCTGAAAACATAATGGAGAAAACGTCAGTCACTGGTTGTACATGACTTTAGTTACATAGTCATATGGGATGCTAAATACAGTTTAATTTTCCTCCATTCTTTAATTAACTTTCTCACAAAGGACCCATAATAAATAGTTCCTCATCTGAGTCTTCTATTCACAGAATTAAAAATATATTTCTTCTTTTCCCCTCACCTATAATTTTTGTTAAGTCAAATTGCAAAATACCATATTTAATTTAGAATCAGAATTACAAAATCTAAGAGTTGCAAGAAATCTTTATACTATTTAATGTAATTTGCACATAAAAAAGAATTATCTTTTCCACTGCTAACAAATTATTGTGGAACTTTTGCCTGAAGTTATATTTTGGGGACCCAATAGAGCCGATTACAAACAATTCTACTTTTCAACAGCTATAATTCCTAGAAGGATCATCCTTAAATTTGTGCCTTTGTAACTTTTACCTGTTGTTTCTAAGTCTGTCTTCTGAGGTCAAAGAGAACAAGTCTTTTTAACTCTTTCATATAATATCCTTTCAAATACTTGAAAAATACCACTTCTTATCCTCAAATCTCCTCATTTTCATACTACATAGCCCCAGTGCCTACATCTAGATTTCATATAATCTGATCTTGAGGTCCTTCCCTATGCTGGCTAGTTTCCTCTACATATTCTCCCTAGTACTGTCCAATCACATTTACATTTAATTGGGAAATTAACAAAATAAATTTAATAAAGAACACTAAGAAAATAAATAAGAACACAATAAAAATATAAGTTAATTTTTATTTTCTAAGTCTATAGGTAGGATTTTCTAAGTCTATAGGTAGGATTTACATATATATATATATATATATATATAT